>NC_142676.1:12693991-12706491 GCF_964200805.1 Pocillopora damicornis
ACACAGGAAAAACACACGCGACGAAACGTAATGATCAATTTTGTCCTCAATCTCACGCCATAACAGAAAAAGCCTTTGAACATCTGTAAACTCCGAGCGCTTGGCAGTAAGTGATATTTTCAATGAATCTTCGGATTGTTTTCAAGTTCAAGGATTGTAAATTACAATTTTATGAAAAACGAAGGTTGTTCTGTTATTTCAGTGTGAATCCTTGCATGCCTGCCAGTCACTGGCGCCGCTTGTTGAAACTAAAACGGAAAAAAAAAACTCTTTAAGATTATCATTGGCTTCTTTTTCACCCCACCACTATTCTTAGCAACAAAGGTCGCCATTTCGTCTGTTTATTGCTCGCCAAAAACTATCAAATGCACTCAAAAGCCTAAAATCTAAAAAAAGTTTACAGGAATCGACCAATCGAGCGAGCGAGCGAGCGAATGGCATTCCCCACGTCGTATCTATAACTCGCTCTTGCGCATGCGCGCAATTCACGAGTTAAAAACCATTTGAAATGAACCATTTTTCAGGAAAAAAAAAACCATTTGCAATGAATAGGACATTTTTCCTCGTGATGACAACGTTCCTAGACCTAGTCTTAACGTGGAATGACAACAGTTCTACCCCTGCAGCACCAGGTAAGGAATTTTGCTTATTCGATATCATATCGACTGAAGATTTATATTGGGAACAGTTCAGTTTTTATAATTATTAGATGCTTTTCATTGTACTTTAACATTTTTATGAATTACCTCAATGAGTGTAGTCTTTCTCAACTTTTCATTCACATGTCGTCCATTTTTGATATAGATAAAATATTTCATCCAGCTTTTTGCTTCACGAGTAAATGTCGGATCGTTTAACCAGAGCCAAGCATTTGGCCATGCATCTGTTATGATTAAGAGTATCGTGCAATATCAATCCGATTGAATTCATGAATGCGGAAAACCTCCTTTAGTAGAGAGGTAGTCTTACTTTGAATCATTCTGCATTTAAATCATCTTTCATTGAGCATTGAAATAGTTTGGATAACAATAAACAGCTAAACCGATTTTTTTCTTTAGTCCCACCGAGCATATCCTTGCCAGCTGTTGTGGAAGCCTTCCCACGTTACTTCGTGACAATTCCGGTGACTGGAACTCCACCGATATACACAGCAATAATAAGAAATTCTACAGTATTGGTAAACACAACAGGAACTGCAGCCTTTCGGTTCTATGAAGAGTCGAATTGCACTTGTGTGGCCTCCAGTAACTATGCGTCTGATGTAAATGAATTCTCTGTGATTTTAAAAGGTCAGGTGATATCTTCCACATTACGAATATTCTGTGCTTAAGAATATTGGTGTGAGCATGCTTAATTTGTTCGAAACTTAAATCAGGGCAAGTTTTTCACAATCACCACTTTTAAATCACCACAAACGTTATTGCTTCCGTAGCTGAAACGAAGGACGCCATCGAACTTTTAAGTTTTATATGCTTTTAATAACTCCATTTAAGTAATGGCATCGATGGCAATATGAATTCTCGGTTTGCGTCCAGTTTTCAAAATAAACTCACCAAAATGTTTTTTTTACATTAAATTCAACATGACAATGTCGTATTTTTGTGTACTTTAGTGGTGGACTTAAGGTAAACAGTTTTGTTGGTCTCAATGAAAATCAAGATAGTCCGATTGCAGATGATATATTCCAACGGGAGAAGTTTCCGTGTTATTTTCCTTTAGATTGTGGACACGTTTGTCGTTCTTTGTGGATTGGCTCGATGTTTGGAAACATTCTCAGTTGCCGCAACGTGACCACGACAGAACTTATGAAGTGCCTTTCACCATTGACTGAATCACTGTAAGAGACTGTGTTTTAAACTTTGCGAAAATTCAAATTACGTCTTTGAAGAAGTCATAGTATATCTTTGTGAAAATTGGAGATAATTTTATCCATTGGACGAGAAACGTTTTTCAGCGCCAAGCTGGGGTCGAATCGACCACGTGAGCAGAACTGGTAATCTAGATGAACACGTGAGACCACAACTTACCTAAGGAGCACCAATACGATAGCATCGGAATCATATGCCAATTGCACCATGTTGCAAAATCCTAGTAAAAAGTTTAATTGAATCAAATCATAGGATGCCATGGCTTGTTTTTGCGGTCCTATAACAACCGTTCAATTTAAGGTTTCCCGTCGATGGATAAGTCAAGCCGAGCAGTTCAACCAGGTTATCCAATAGCAATTAAGTAACGCTCCGATAATCCAGGAAAGCAAAAACAGTAGGCCCGCCGTTCACGTGATCGTTGAAGATTGGTGTCTGGAAGCATCTCGATTTTATTCATGCAGCGCTCTCATTGGGTAAAGAAGGATTAGTGCGAAATTCAAACAGATTTGCTTAACCAGCTAATCTTAAAACAACGATTACTGCGCTTTCTATAACGCCATTTAGTTTATAAGTGAAATCAACATGCAGAGCGAGTCATTTATTCCACTCAAGACAGTCCCTAGTTGCAAAGTATTCAGATAAAGCCAATTTTAAATCGTGTTTTATGTGTAACGCTTAAGATCGCCTTTTGCGTAGTCCATTACAGCCTTGTTCTTGAAATGTATCTTATGCTCTCTATCCTGGTTAAGTTGTCTTCTTAAAGTAGCTTTGACCCATCTATTTTCATGTCGATTGCATTGACGAAACCGATTTATTCTCACCCCACCATGCCTCCGCTCGTCATGGCGAGAACAACAACACAAAGATTCAAACGGCCTTTAGGCTAACTGTGAAAGTTTTACAATGAACATTCATAATTTTTTAACTTATTCATAACAAATAAAAGTCAATGTCCCTGCTTTTTTCAACGAAATCCTTCAATGACTCGAAGGTGCTGTAACCAAATAAGAAATGAAAAAATGGATTATAACGCCATATTCCTTATTGATATCCTCGTGAAGAATAATTGTGAAACGTCGAATGGATGAATTGTGTCGCATAAAGTTAAGGCCGTTTTTCGAATCCGAGTTCATCAACAACTAGGTGCTTATGTTGACCTATACGACCAGAAAAAACACTATGCACATGTTTACAGTCTACGTTTGATGGTCAGCTCCTGGAACTTGAAAAGTGAAATCTTCTCTTTCCATCTTCCAGTGACTCCACCTTTTTCATTAACTTGCAGCATACTTCATTCCGGCAATTTGTGTAATCTCCCAATAAATATGTTTTCAGGCGTAACAAAGCTAAAATTTCTGTAAGTGAGAACATCTTACATTTTTAAAGACTGGAACACTGGATAATGCAATTCAAGAGTTTTCATTGGCTTAGTTATCATGGGTCATGAGCCATAATACCATGCTCTATAAATATGGTAAATGTACGCGTCAAAAAAATAAAGTTTACAAAATTAAGCTTAAAAGGTTAATAATATTTTGGGGCGTTTTTTATGCAACAATTATTCCACTCGCGCTTGTTAGATATGACATTGTTATAGTCAACTCGGCCCTGCGGGCCTCGTTGGTTATAATCGTTGTAACAGTGGGAGTTGCATTAATCTTGCTCGTTAAGATAGAGACCTAACTTGTAGAAAGATACAGGATATTGCACAGTGTATGTTTCTTCATTTAAACAATTTGTTGCGCTTAGTGATGAGACATTTCTAAAAGGAAGAGAGAAAACAATGTTCCCCTCAGGCAAGTACCATCCGATTTATTAATAGGGCATGATCTAATCACATAGAATGTTCTTGACTGTTGCGTATGCCCATATAAGGTATGTTGGTAACAAGCTGTAGCTGTTATCGCTCGGTAAGCTTTCAATGAAGTTGTGTTGCACACTACAAGTGACTTCTACAACAGCATAGCGTGATTAAAAAGGCTAACTGTGCAATACTGACCTACTGAGAAGACTTAATCTTCCTTGATTTACACAAAAGACAACTACTTCGACTCAACATTTACGCAGCAATAAGATAAAGAAAACGGTAAAATTAGCCTTTGATTTATTAAATCGCAATTCAAATGATCGGTTTATATTTCGATAAGGGGTTTGAAATCAAGTGGTGTAATGACTCTTAACTTCACCAAACTTGTTCCTTATGTAAAACTGTAAAAACGTTGTCGTAGCAGTTAAACCATGTGAATTTAATTTTGATTTTCCAGATGTAATTAGATTGGTCTAAAACTTTGTCTCACCTAGACGTACTGTTGTGTGGCTCTCAAACCAACTCTGATATTTGTATTTGTAAGGACTCTAGGACTCAATTATTAAAATGACTCGATTCAGTTCACAAGATCTTGTCATCGTCGTTATCGATGATGGTTTCTAGATTTTTCCCTTGCCATTGGTTTTATATGGTCTGCTAATCTACGTAATTTGTACTTTATATTTCGACTAGCTGAAACTGAAATCCAAACGATTCAATAACAAAAAATATATTTGTATCTTTATTAATTTCCATTATAAAACTTCAAACTTCAACAGGGTTCTATCTTTCAATGCTTTTACGTCTTTGCCCAAGAACTTGTTTGCGAACCAAAAGCACCTGGAATTGCTGTGAGTTACAAAAACTACGACTTGTTTTCCTTATGAAAATTCTCCCGTAGCTAAGATATAAATGATGAGTAATGTAGTAATAATAATAATAAATAATATCTTAGCCAATAACTTGATTTATCAATTGTTTTTCATTTCTTCACTTTTTATTCGTTGTAATCTAAATGACGTCCTTACAGCACAGAATTGGAAATGGAAGCAAAGGATAAAATTTCAATCGGTGGTTACAACTTTGGTAACTCCTCGTTTTCTAAATGCATTTTGCCTTCCCCGCCTCCTTTAAAAACTTTGATGACCGCATCTGGACCCGTTGAAACCCGTCTTTTTTACGTCCTGATCTCTCCATGATAGTAAGGACTCTCTGATCAAACCCTGAAGAACGACCGTAATCAGTCCATTAACCTTCCTTTTGACGACGATAATATTTTTCCTCTGTGTTAAAGTGTGTACAAAATTGCTAATCTCTGATTTACATTTAACGAAACCGATATTCAAAACACACCAGTAACAACACCTAATCTGTTATTTCAAATGTAACTAAAACAATTCAATTTTTTGATAGGAACTTGAAATCCAACCCAAAGGCTTGTTTGCCAACCAAAAGCAACTGAGACGGCTGTGAGCTTCAAAATGATTAATTTTTCATCTCTTGAGTTACATCAGTTTTCATTAAGGATTTCTCTATCAAATACTTCCAGCGAAGAATTTGAAAAGATCTTAGTCACTAGATTACTAGATCAACAGGACTTTGTCATGGCATACTGAGAAAATCGACTGCAGTTAAAAAGTAAAAAGTAATTTTTTAGTGTTAGCATACCTTGCTTTTAATATTTTAACGCATCTGGAAGTTCATGATATACAGATCAAACACTTAAAAATACAATGATTATACTAGGATATCATGTCGTCATCGTCGATGCTGATATCTTTAGGCGTTGTTTGATGTGGTTATGACCTACCCATTGCCGCCGATTTCACGTTTTCGTTGACTATTTCGGATTCGTCGACACTCCAGACAAATCATTTTTGCAACAACAGCCCAGCTGATTTTTCATGTGTGAACTTGAAAAAATCATGACAAAAAGAGTAATAATAAAGATAATAATGGTAATACTTTCATGTTTTCACAGCTTTCCACAAGGAAATGCAATAACTTGTTCGCCCGAGAACTTGCTTGCTAACGAAAGCAACCCATACAGCTGTGAGAAACAAAAATTCACGAGTTTGTTTCCATTAGAAGAAAACATTATTCTGATCGTTTAGGCGAAAGGGACAAATACTTTTCCCTTTCAATTAGAGAAGATAAAATTTTCCGACCTCAATTTTTGTGTGATCTAAAGTGTGATTTAAAGACAAGCTAGAACTAGAATATCATTATTAAAACTTGATGACGAAGAGAGACTTAGGATTAGACCATGAAGGCATTTGAGGAAAACTTTAGATAATACTTGGATTTCATTTGTACACTACAGAAATCAGCTCCAAACATCAATCAAGTTTTCTCTTTGGTTTAAAAGTTGAGTTGATGTTGTTATTGACTATATTATAGAAGTTGAAAAGATTTAGATGGTTTCTCTCATGTTTACAAATAACTATATTTTCTAACGTTTTGCTAGCTACACTGAAGTGTGTTCGTCATGTATGATTCGTGCTAACTGTAGAAGCATTTTAGGCGTGCTTGTAGGTATGATAAATCCCTTAGGGCTATTAGGCTATTTGAGATTTTTTAAGTTGTGCAAGAGCCACCCGACGGCATCTCTTCCAACTTTGCTACATCTGTTATGCCGTCGGATACAGAACGAGCGAGCGTTCCTGCTACGATTTCTGAATTCTTTAATGAGGGAGATCTTGCTCATGCGACTGGTTCATGATCAACAGACTCGACGTTGTTCAACGCCGAGACTTCGGAGTTGTTTTCACAGCTTTTGGGCTTGAAGTTTGACCAGAAGTTCGCTGCATTCAAACGTGATCTAGACGAGAAAGAAGTTATCACTCAGTCCCAACTGAAGAAGCTGAAAACTGAATCCAAGGCTTCGAGTTCTTTTAACTTCAAAGCAAAAAAAGTACAATACAGGTTCAACAGCTCTCTACTAGATGCAATAGACGGGGCTGTCAAGACCATCTCAAAAGGCAACCTTTCAGCAGCCAATTCAGAGCTCAAAAGAGTGAAAATTCTCATTACTAAACGCAATAAGTTAATTCATTTCGCATACAAGAGCCTCGCTGGTTGGACAGTCGTTGAAGGTTATGAATCGACCGAACTCGCCAATGATTCAGAGGAGAGAAAAAGCTCCCATCAGCTGAGAGGCGAGCACTCGTTAAGATTCGGGAGAAGAAGCGTAGAAATGTGTCTAGCCGGCCTAACCCTACAACTACTCTTAATTCAACGAAGCTCCATTTGCTGGATCATCCATTGGCAGTTCTTTTTCTCCTGATCAGCCTCCTTTTTTGCATGGAGTCTTTTCGTGGACGTCAGCCTCAAACGGCAGACAAGCGCTTTAGCTGCGGACAGAGAGGGGCGAATTCTTCCTCCTGCCCAAACCGTTTTAGAGGAACCGTTTCAGCCGTTACAAGCAGTAAAAATACAAACTGACGATAAATAACCACCAGTTTTCCAGAAACTAGGGCAAGATAAGTATGATTTAGTTAGTTTAGTTAAATGTTTAGGAGACTTTGACCAACTTGAGCTTATTGGTAACTTTGCTGAATCATCTGATTCGCTCCACAGTTGTTCTAGCGCCTACTGTTAAAGTTAAAGGCAATCTTAAGCTTAATGTAGCTTTTTGGGAGCATATAGGTGCTTCTAGCTTCAATATCGATACTATTTTAGATGGGTTTAAGATTCCCTTCATTTACACCCCACCTTCACTACATTTTTTTACTAACCGCTCAACCATTCAGTATAGCGATTTTGTAGAGCACGCCATTTCTGATCTCCTGGCTACAGGTTCAGTGATTGAATGCGAGTCTGCTCCTACTGTTGTAAACCCCTTATCAGATTCTATACAGTCTAATGGTAAGAAAATCTATTTATTTTGTTATGGAATCCAAGGTAAAATTCGAAGACGCTAAAACCATGCTTTTTAGCTTTGTCGATAGTTCTTAGAATTGGTATTTCATTCGATATCAAATCTGGCTGTCATCATATAGACATTTTCCCGCTATACCAAGAGTTTTTAGGTTTTTCCTGGTCCAAGGATGGGTTGAGTTACTTTTACAAATTTATTCTTTTACCACTTCAGCCTTTGCCACCGACCCTTATATCTTTACCAAAGTCATGCGCCTTCAGGCTTTCAGAATAGCTGCGTATTTGGATGATGGTTTAGGGGTATACCCTACATTCGCCGAGTGTTGCTCCCAGTCCATGGCCGTAAAAACGGATTCGTTCTGTGCAAATTTTGTAGTGAATACCCAGAAAAGCATCTGGGCTCCAGTTCAGTCTCTTCGTTGGTTGGGGTATCGCTTGGATTTAAAGGATAACTTGCTGACTGTGCCTGAGGAAAAAATTGACAAGTCTCTCAGAGTAGTCTACCTGCTAGGGAACTGGCTACTGTCACGGGTGGTATTATTTCTAATACACTCGTTTTCGGTAATGTGTGCAAAATTATAACTAAGAGTCTTCAAAGGGCTCTTAACCGTAGAGAGGGATGGGTGTCTTACGATTATTTGGATTCCTGCGCTCGCAAGGAGTTAGAGTTCTGGAAGAATAATGTTTCTCATTTCAATTCCAAGTGTTTTGCAGACATTGCTCGCAAACCGTCTCGAATTGTTTACTCGGATGCTGGTGCTGTTGGATGTCATGCTTTTATTGCCATCGACGACACGCCTGTTTCCCAAAACAACTGGGATTCTTTGCGGATGAAACAGAGTTCCACGCGAAGAGAACTTCACTGTGTTAGCTTTACATTACAAGGTTTTGCACATCTTTTTTCAGGGTGCTCTGTTTGGTGGTTTTCTGACAACCAGGTTGTTCCTTTGATTGTCGATTGTGGTAGTATGAAACAGCATTTGCATTAACTCACGGTTGATGTATTTCATAACGCCAAGGAAAATAATATGGAAATCGAGGCCGAATTGATACCTCGTTCACTAAACGAGAAGGCCGATTACTTGATTAAAGTTGTCGTCTATGATGATTGCTCAGTTAAAAATTGCTATTTTCATGCTGTTACCTCTTATTGGGGTCCCTGTTCAGTAGATGGTTTCGCTAAATCCCGATGCTTTGGGCGTGGATTCCCTAGCCTTTAGCTAGGCAAGAGAATTCTGTTAGCTAGTGCCACCTGTTTCGTTTGTTAAAAATGTCATCCGACATTATGTTTACGCCAATGTGAAGGAATTCTGGTTATTCCTTATTGGCCTTCAGCTCCCTTTTGGCCCTTCTTGGTTGAACGTAGGGGGGATTTTCAAACCATTTATTATTGATTTTCTCTTTCCCTTTTTGGCTTAGAGAATTTTAGTACCCCAATGTTTTTTCTGCTGCTTGAGGGAGTTGTTCAGTACAGTGTCCAGCAGAACCTGTTTATGAGACATAATGTCGCGCGACCACTCGACTATGTTTTATGAGGGACTGCCCGTTCATCATGTGTTGGCCATGGGTGATTACACCTTTTTTTGGCCGTTAGGCCATGTCATTCTTTGTGCGGGACAGCCCGTTTACAGCCCTCCTTATGTTCTTGCTTGCGTTGTATTTACATTGTTTCTATTTGATATCACATTTCTTGTTATTTCTCATGTTTTTCTTCCCTTGCGTGCTGCTAAAGCAAAGGCCCCTTCAATAACGGAGCGTTATTGAAGACCCTTTCAAAAATTTAGAGAATGGTCCTCATGCTTTGAAGAAGTCGTTTGCTTACCGTCTGATGAGATGTCAGTTGCCTTTTATTTGGAGTTTTTGTTACAGCAGAGTTTCCCCTACTCCACACTTGAGCCAGCCTGCTATGGTTTAAACTGGGCACACAATTTGCATGGCTTTCCAAGTCCTTCTGATTCTAAATTGGTAAAAATTATGCTCGAGGCTGCAAAGGGGGAACTTGTAAAACCTGTTCAAGAAAGAACCTGTTACTCCGGAGATGATTTTAAGGATATGTGACAGGTTTGCGGGTCCCAACGTTAATCTATCTTATCTTCACTCAGCTGCAATTTGCGTGACTGTCTATTCGGCTTTCCTCCGTTACAACGAGTTAGCTGGCCTTCGTTGTTCTGACAATAGTTTTTTTCGATGCATTTGTGAAGATTTATGTATTTAAGAGCAAAACAAATGTTTATAGGGATGGCGCCCATCTGTTGGCAAAATCAGGCTCAGTTTCTTGTTCTGTTCACATGCTTTACAGATACGTCCGTGCCGCTAATTTAGACTTGTCTTATTCGTTGCCGTTTACTCGCTCTTTACATTTTAATAAAGCTACGTCTTTTTATAATTTGCGTTCCACGGGTATGAGTTAAACCCGAACTGGGGAAATAGTTTCACAAGCGTTTGCGGAACTAGGTTATCCTAAACACTTGTTTGGTTCACACAGTTTAAGAGCAAGAGGTGCTTCTGCAGCCGCCAACGCAGGCGTCAGTGATCAACACTTATGTGTATGTGGGAATGGGCTCGCTTGTTTGAAACATTAATTTGCTAATCGTTCCAGTTGCCAATGTTTTGATGAGGTTGGGCTGTCAAGGAACTGAGGATTTTTAGCGGGCAAAGTGACTTTTTTTTAATCCTGGAAACTATCATTGTGAAAAGCCATACTTGTGCATGGTAACTCATTCTTACTCTGATAAGCTAGTCTTAAGAAGGATACAATATTTTATTACATAAATTTGATGGATAGGCTATGCACAAAACTTTAATTTGACTATGCTGTTATAACCATTACCAATCCCTGCACATAATAATATGTTAGAAGGGTCAGAAGAAAAATTTATGTGCCATACATCTGCAAGTTTTTATGTTATTGTTTCAATTACATGAATATTAACTGATACTAGATCTAAGAATATTCAAAATAGAAAATTTGGCTAAAAATTAGAATTCAGCATACAACAGCTGCCTGTACCTGTGCAGCACGTAGTAAAGTCATTCGAAATAGTCATAATTCCAGTTCTAATGTTGAAAACACGCACATGCAAATTTCCAATAAATTCTGATACACACCTCAAAAGGAGAACAAATAAATTTCAAGTTTCTATTTATTCAGTTTAGATTAGTAAGATAAAATTGAGTCAAACTTTCTGACGATGACAGGATCAAGACATTTTCACAACTAACTTATGAGGTTAGCCTACCTGAAACAGTAACCTTAACGTACACATTGGGAAAAATCACTGTTTTACAAGAAAGTAAGAGTCGGTAGCAAACCACAGCCCTGGGTCTGTCATTTACTATAGACTTAAGGGAGTGCTTTAAAAAGAGAAATTTGCTCATGCACGAAAGACCTATCTGTGGTAAGAGGGCAGGCTCTCCTTTCTTCATTTTAAAAAAATACAGAGGTTATCATCTTTCCACAACCTCAGTGGACAGTGAGAGTGAATGAGACTAATAGTGACTATGTTGTTTGAGTAAATATCCAGGGGAAGATAAAATTAGGATATGGTCTGCACAACTCTATTATTTTAATTTTTTAACATAAAAAACTATGGCATTTGTATTCTTGCTTTGTGCATTGTGTGGACACCAAGTAATTTAACTTTCATTCATCAAAATACAGAAAATGTTCTCTTCATCTATGTTCCCTAAACATTAAAGGGGAGGAGACTGATCAAAGTGAAAACATTAATTAAAATAGGAGAGCCCCCTTTGATTTCAGTCTTTATTAAAGGACCATCCTTGCTTTTCCAGATCCCTACCCTTCAAAACTCACATCTCTTATAACTAATTCCTTATATCAATGTTTAGTTTGGGTATCAGCATTGGCAAGAAACACCATGCACTATTAAAAGCCTAAGCAAGAGTATTTAATGCAATCTAAATAACATCACATGTTACAACGTAGTAACGTACACAGCAAAACTTTTTGGATACAGAGGTCAACAAAGAACAACATAACCTTCACAAACACATTAAACCAGGTTTATAACCATAATGCAAAAAATTACCTTCATTTACAAGAAAATAATGAATGAGAATTGGTAGCAAACCACAGCCCTGGGTCTGCCATTAAATTTTAATCTTCAGAGAGTGCTTTAAACGCAGCAATTTGCTCATGCATAAAACAACTATCTGCTGTAAGAGGCAGGCTTTCCTTTTTTCTTTTTAAAAGATATGGAGGTTATTTTTTTTTTCCAAAAGCTTAGTTGACAGTAAGAGTGAATGAGACTGATAATGACTAGGTTGTTTGTGAAAATATTATCTCTATTATCTCTATTATATTATTATTTTTTAACCTAAAAGGCAAAGGCATTTATATTTTTGCCTTGTGCATTAAGTGGATGCCAATTAATCTAAAGTCCCTTTGACACTGTTATTGCGGGGAAGAGACGACCACACATAAGCTCAACTCAACATCTTTAATGTTCACCTCGTGGTCTCGACATACATCCCATGATACTTCACTAGTGTCCAATCTCCTAACACCTCCCCCCCCAGTAAAATGAACAATTTTACGTTAACAGACTATGAAGAGTATCTTGCTGGTGTTTTAACTAAACGTCCTGAACGTGTTCGTTTTGCAACAACTAGTTCCATCTTCTTAGCGGACTTAACAGGCTTAGTGGGCTCGGATTTAAGTTGTTTAGAACTAGGTACAGGATTTGAACTAGAATGTTTGGTTTCCAAGGCACGGTCTTTGACATTTGCATTTGGTTTTGGGGCAGATTGTGTCTTCTCCGGTTTAGGCGGTTTTCCTGTGGGTTTTAGGTGTACACGGTTTCTTCGGAGGAGTTTGCCATCCACTTCAACATCGTATGAACGAAATGGATTTTTCTGAACAATAGATCCATTTCTCCATTGTTGTTCTTTGGTTAGTCCTTCAGGTTTGATGGCTACTGTATCAC
>NC_142676.1:12708991-12753991 GCF_964200805.1 Pocillopora damicornis
GTTACAGACTCGCTTGCTACAACTCTCAAAAGTTCGAAAGCTGAATGGGATACATTACAATCATTGAACCCTATTCATCTTAGCAGAAATAGGGTCAATTACCACCTTAACTACTCCCATACATTCATGCTTACAAGAAATCATTAATTACTTTCAAATCATTAATTTTTGTCACTTCTGTAGGTGGCACTTTACTCGATGTACTTTTTCTTTTCTTAGTGAATGACTGTACAGGTCATATGAAAGGTACATTCCTGTATAGGGACTGACATTTCATTTACTTCAGCTAGCTGAAATCATCAGGGCCCAGTTGCAAAAAGGTCGGATAACGCTATCCAACGGGTAAATCGCTATCCAGCGCTTACATGATAGCAAGACTTACTGCGTTATCCACCGTATAGAGATTTATCCAATTGATAGCTTTATTCAACCTTGGAACAACCGGGGCCAGAATTCCAAGCGAAGATTTAGTTACCATGTACTCAAGCTTCCCAATAGTCACCTATGTTACAGTCAACTTCACCCATTATCCGGGCTATCTTCAGCTTGATCATCCTGTTACGTGTGAAAAAATCAAATGTTACTCACATATTCAAATAATTTACTGAATCAAAAGTTCTATTTTTTTAAATAAAACCTTTAATTGTGCTCAAGAAGTATTAAATGGTATTGAAAAGAAAGGAAGAAAGTTCTTGGAACGTTCTGTATTTAATGAAAATTCATTACGAATGTAAAGACCTTTCCACTGCGGTCCGTAATTTAACTTCCGATGTTTGATGGTTACTTACATGACAGTATTGTCAAAATCAAATTATCGCGTCATGCTTACTTGTTTACCCCAGTTCTTAGGATGAAACCACGCATCTTGGCGTGATTTTTTAAAATGAATAAAGTGAACCCTGCGGTATTTGACTCAAGAGTGAATGATAGAACTTGCTTGCGCCGTTCGCCATTATTTGAAAACTCTCTAGCCGAAAAATATCACCTTCTTTTCCATTAACATCACGTAGGACTGTATTAAACGTTCCAAAAGATAGGAAAATAAGTAATTTGGAGTCTACGAACATTCTAAAATATTATGTAAACGATGGATTGGTGCGAACTTTTTAGAGCGACGAAAAGTTTTAACGAAACTTGATTTAATTTTTTTCCCTCATCAAAACAGCAATGGATTATGAACCGAAGCTGGTATCAAACGACGATTGATAAGAAAGTTTTGAATTTCTCTGGGCCTTATCGTGAGGGAAAACCCAGATAAGACACAACTTACCTCCTCCCTTTTCTCGGATCCTTTACAGTTCCCTTTCTCTTTATTGTAGACCTATATCAATCTGTTTTCTGGAGCTCTCTATATTCCCTTCTCACGCTGGTCTTCGCTAGATATCCGCCTCTTCTTGTTTTCTAACGTGTTCTGCCTTTTTTTGCGTTTTTCTCGACTCGTTCCAAGCCTTTTAGTTCTTACCCTCTTTGGTTGCTCTCTCCCTTTTTCCAGCCTATTTTCACTTAAAACCCTTTCTCCACGAATGTGAACTATAATAGTTTCCACCGCTTGACAAAGCTGTAGCTCTGAGTATTGTTGATTTTCAAGTTGAAGTTAGAAATTGCAAAATACCTAGAGTTACTGTTCAACTACAACCTCACCGGTATGATTTACCACTCAAAAGGTGGGTTGCAAATTCTTTGTCTGCGCGGCTTCACATCTTCAAGTCCCTTTGTAACGCCTAACCGTGTGCCCGTGCTACGCTGCACCGAAGTTCGCTACTCGCGTATGTGCTCTTCGTCATCTTCTTCCCGTGTTTCTTTGCGCACACTAGTGGGGTATTCAAGTTAAGCAAGCATTCACGGATGTGCATTACCTTCTCCCTCCCTTCCAATCACGTGATGGCTAAACTCGTGCCCACAATGTAGCTGGCCGCGCATGCTAAAAGTAGCACCTTGTACGTGCGGACGTGCGGTCGAACACCAAACCAAATTTTCTGGGCTTGATGGGTTACTACTAATTTTAACAAGTATGGGGATACACTGCGCGTGCTTCGCGCGATGCAAGCTCTCCTATAAAATACAGTTATCCTAACATTTAAGACCATTTTTAGATGTACATGAGAAAATTACGCGCATCTGATTGGCTGAAAACGAGTGCATTTTTCATGTAACACGAGTGCAAAATTTTCAAAGACTACAAACTGCACTTGCACTACGGGCTCGTGCAATTTTGTTGTCTTTGAAAAATTTACTCATGCATTTGAACACCAAATTGCGCAAGGAATAATAAAAAAAACAGTTCAACAATATCTCTTCCTGCAGTGACAAGTTGATGATTTTGCAGGTTTTTGTCATAAAACCACATAACCTACCTACCTGAGGGATTGTTTGCCGACTTGACCAATCTGACACAGCTGTATGTTAAAAAGAGCATGTGTCACTCATCGTTTCAATGAATTCGGTGTCAATATAGGCTATTTATAAGTTATTTATTTAAAACCAGCGGCTCCATTTCGCGTTAACTATAATTTATCCTGTCATTATCTGGACCATAAAGGTATTATTGCGAACGAAGCTTAACACATCTATTTTGATTGATGAGATTATTTCCGTCGATTTCACGTTGTAAGCCGTACGAAAGATGAGATGAAAGACTTTCACCTTTGCAATTTTTTGTACTAGGAATCAGCTCGAAATTCGAGAGCTTACATCCAAGGCCAAAATCGGATTACTCTATAGTTAACAATCAGAGTGTGTACACTCTGTTGTGCTAAAGTCAGTCAATTCAGTGGTATCCAATGTTGTTCCAATATGCCTCGCTCCCTACGTGCGACTTCGTGGCTCAGTTGAAAGTAATGCCTAACTAGTATACGAGAGTCACAGGTTCAAAAACCGTCGAGCCCTAAATTCTTTTCAGATTTCTTTTCTGAAGTTGTTGAAATTTCTGCTCACCTGCGAGGATCATTGCTTTTTATGATTATCATCTGCAGGTTCAATGAAATTTGTTTCATTGGATTATAAATTGTTTTTCCCGTCCACTTACATTCTTAATTTTCGTTCATTCAGGGATTTGTCTTCAAATGAAATCACGTTACTATCTGAGAGACTCTTTGCTAACTTAGTCAGTGTGGAGAGGCTGTACGTATAAAACAAGTTAATTCAACTCACTCTTTCGTTTAAATTCTTACAACATTTTCCTCACTTCGACGAGAAATTGATCAGCGTGAGAGTCGTTGCAGTAAAAGTGTCACTTGAAAAGCTCGACTGTTTCAGAACCAGAGTGCCAGTTATGCGCCAAAAAATTGGTTGCTAGTCGAAATGCTTTATTTCTATAAACGTTACATCATTATCAGCGCCATGCGAAACACCTATGGTATTTTTTGCATTAAAAATCAGCTCGAACTTCAAGAGCTGCATCCAAGGCCAAAATTAGATTACTAGTAAGTAACCAATCAGAGTGCGTGCACTCTGTTGAGTTAAAGTCAGTGAATTCAGTTGTATCAAATGTTATACTTTTTCGTGGGGATTTGTCTTCAAATGCACTCACTTCTCCATCTGACTTTGCTAACTTGCATAGGCTGGAATTCTTGTACGTACCAGCAGTACTTTATGTAGTAAAGTGGGAATGTTGAGAAGAAAATATCAACCTGCATTTTTTAGTTAACATTTGAAATGGGGCTTGAAAACAATGATACTGAAATTGAAGGCTAGGTGGTTATGATCAGGCAGCCGATACACGCCTTTACTGAAGAAAAGAGAGTGTTGAAGCCAGTGTGATATGATAAATGACTAGACATTGACTATATTAGAACAATAAATTTTTTTTTCTACGCAGAGATTTATCCTGGAATGAACTAGCCTTTCTGCCTCGTAAGGCTTTTCGTATGCTTTTCAAGTCACTGCGCAGAATGTAAGGGACTAAAACTACCGTTTCTCTTTATTGATTTCTTAACCACTGTTAACTGATTTGAGCAATTGCATTGGTGTTAAAGTCCTTTGCAATTGGAGGGTCAATGGTTCAGATGTCCTTGCTACTTTTTGTTTTGAAGGCTTATTTGACAAATAGAGAAGCCCTGACTGTGCTCTGTTCTATTGTAAAGCACGCAGGAGGCGGCTAGAGCATGAAAGGAGTGTAGGGAGAAACACGATACATAGTCGAGTGTTTCTCCCCACGAAATCCTCTTGAAGCCTCTAGCTTGCAAAACTCCATCGCGAAGTGTTTTTTTCGTTTTGTTAGCTTTCTCAACAGGAACCGTTTGGAGCGCATTCCCTTCAGAGACTTTTTCTATGTGACATCTTTAGACTTACTGTAAGTAAATTTTTATATAACCATTATTCCATGACCTTTTATTAGAGATAAAATATCAAAGATGCGGGTTAAGAGGAGGAGGCCACGGCAAAGGCAAAAACGTTTCTATTTTTGTGGATTAAAGCCTAACCCTCAATTGCTTTATGGCGACGGCAAAAGGGCACAGAGGCTATCGGATTTTCCCTCTTTTCCAATATCCCAAATCACCGCCGTAAGACAATTCTTTCTGGCAATTTATTCTCACATTTTCAATTACGAACAGCCGAAAGCAGATGACGAAAAGTTTAATTTCTCCTTTTGCCTTATCCGTATACGCAGTGTTTGATCTCTTAATTGACAGTCGTTTTAGCCGAGGCTTGGTTAAAATTAGATTGAAATGATTTGAAACAGCCCGCAATTCTGCTATGATAAATTAGTTCTACCGGCCGCTCATCGTCAAAAAAAAAAAAACACGTGATAAAAACTGGTTCCCTTCAATAATCGCAAGGTAACAGGTCACCAAAACAGCCGGCTGTCATTAGGACATTCTTAAATTTCACAACCAGATTTTTAAATTATCAACTTACAACCTTTCGCAAATTTTAATTCGGAAATGAGACATCGAGCTTGTCGAGAGAAATGTGCGCAAATATTGGGTGACATGGAATTTTCCGAGCTTCGTACAAAATAGTGATTATGGTGAAAATAATAATAGTAATCATAACAACAATGGTTCGCTCTTCCTTTCCCAATTAAAATCATGTGGTAAAAGCAATTGATCTTTACTTTTATGGTGAACAGGATGTATTCAAAGCAGTCTCAATGATCATTGAGTATTTTGGGCCAAAATTTCATTTTCAACCCAACGATGAACTATAACTTCCGGAAACAGTTTTGATTTCGTAGACCATCTCTTTTAGTAGAGATGGCGGAACTGATGTAAATTTCTCAGACAAAAAGCCGCCTTTTGGTCAACAAAACAAAAGCTTACGAGTACTTGACAAGTATGGCTCTTCTTAATACAGCTTTCATTGTAAATGACCTAATTCAAGAAAACACCAGCGATTTGCTAATGTCCCTTTGCGTGTCATGTCTCATTTGGATTGGTATCTTACCTGTACAAAGATCCTGTTAACATTGCAAGCTTTGAGCTTGCAAAGTATAATTATATATAATTACGATTTCTTCTTCGTCTCCTTTATCCTTCCAGAACATTATCTGATAATCCATTGAAGGTAATCGAGCCACAGGCCTTTCGTTTTGAGTCTGGTAAAGTGCAAATGTAAGTTAACGCGAATTTTTAATTGAATGTCATAAATCTTGATTTAGCAGTTGCTCAGCCTTTGGGAAATGTGAAATAAGGAAAAAGATGCAAACCCAAGTGGTCCTTCTCGAAGAACGATTAAGATAATAATAATACAAATTTAGAAAACCAATGGAACTAAGCGATGATTCAATTCCAGCGAACCTTGTCCAATTGTGAACGGGGCAAATATCCCTAAGAGATATTATATATTTCGTTGGAGCGGTCTAACTGCTACACTTCATTAGTCTGGGATATCTTTCTTTTTCTTCGTCTTTATAACAGATTTCTGCTACGGACGATGTTAAAGTCATTCACCTCCGCATCCCTTATAGGCCTTACCGTCGTCAGCTTCAAATTGTGACGTATTTTGTATTTCTTCAAGTCATTATCCACACCTTAGTCCCCATAGACCCTCAGAGTGCTCACACCTCATCTGACGGCCATATCTATGCCAGCTTTATTTGTTCGGTCCTATGAAGTTTCTTTGGCCACATTTTGTTTTAATCATCATGAAAGACACTTTACTTAATGGTGGATTTCTATTTTATTCGTTATTTCAAATAGAATATAGCAGTTGTATGGGTTTATCCAAGGCTGATTTTATCGATTAGTTTTGGACATTCTTGAATCAATTTTTTTTGTTATATTGATAAATGACGTTATATTTAAGGATTGTTTAGAATGCCTCTGTGGTAGGGTCTCATTGGCTTTAAAGAAATGGGGTAAGGCCTCTTCCATTTGAAGCCGGGTTAAGGAAGTTCTCGATCGAGCTCTTGAATGTTGAGGATTTAATATGACATTGAAGTCTCAGTTTGGGAAGCTCTTTTCCGAAAGTCTCAGCCAAAGTGTCTATTCCTCTTACATACAAAGTTTCTCCATTTAGTTGACCAACTTTCATGCGTTTTTTTCTTGCTGCAAGCTGACCTTCATCAATTTATTGTCAAGTTTCGATCTGTGGTCCCAATTGTTTGAATTATTCTTTTAACTCCTGACACTCTTGCTAAAATAAATGCTCTCTCGCTTAATGTATCTATGCAGCTTGTATCTAATTACTGTACTTTGCTAAAAAAGCTTTCCAAACCATCTTTGATGATTACATCACCAAACAAAAAATAATTTATGCAGAAAATTTCCAAAGGTAATCAATAATCAGAATGATGTATATAGGAATGTCCAATACTAATACTACGAAAAAATCATCCCTGGATGAGCTCATACAACTGCTATCCTTCCTTCCCTTCCTCTCTCCTTAATATATGGTTGAATTGCTACACCCCTGATTATGTTTAATGAAGTGTTTGGCTCACAGAGAGTCCAGTTGACGTTATATCAGTATTTTAGTTTCATATGTAAGCCTTTCCTCAGACTTTTGCACCGTTAACTTTTGCGTGATAAAAGCCATTCCCCTCCTATCCACTTTGCCGATCCGCTGATATATTACTTTCGCAAAGAAAATCAAGAAAACCAACTTCCACTTGAAAACTATCCAAATAGAACCTTAATGTGAATGACATTCTCCAAGATTTGAACCAGTGGTCTACTCTCTGTTCCCTCATTTTGACTAGGTTTTGGTAAGACACACCTATCTCGACATTATTATGACAGGAAAAAGCATTCGTACTTAAAAATTGCATAATTTTACGAAAATTGTCTGAGAGAGGGTTTTAAACCAGAGAATAGCAAGTTGTAATTTGTTGCAGAAAACAAGTATCCTTTTTGCTCGTTCTGCAATGTTAACTTGAAAGCTTGACAAAATCTAAGCGACGTTCTTTCGATGTTGTTGCAGTGTTTCATGGAAAAGAATTGCGAGAACTATGAATTATTTCATTCCGGGAGGCAGCATCACAATTTATCTGTAAAGAAACCATGTATTATTCTGAATATTGTAGATCTTTGCGATATTTTTGTTTACATCTCACAATATAGCACATTGAAACAAGTGCTACAAGCAGCCACAATGGGGGGTGCCCTGTAAAATACCGAATCGAGCACCATACCGAAAGAGTAAGACGCATAAACTATCGTTGATTATGACATGTGAGATTCCTAAGCGTGCCGAATAAAGTACGAGACTTGAAGTCAATCTTACTTACATGTGCGTGCCGAATAGGGTACAAGTGTTGTAGACAGTCTCACTCGACATGTGCGTTTTCTGTGCGTGTCAAATAGAGTACGAGACTTGCATTCAATCTTACTCGACATATGCAATTCTGTGCGTGCCGAATAGAGTGTGTGTTGTAGTCAATCTCACTCGGCATGTGAGTTTTCTATGCGTACTGAACAAAGTACGAGACTTGTAGTCGCCTTACTATACATGTGCATTTTGTGTCTGTGCCGAATAGAGCACGAGACTTGTAGTCAATCTCACTTGACATGTGCCTTTTGTGAGTGCCGAATAGAGTACGAGTGTTGTAGTCAATCTCATTCGACATATGCGTTTTCTGTGCGTGCCGAATAGAGTACGAGTTCTGAAGTCAATCTCATTCGGCATGTAAGTTTTCTGTGAGTCCCGATTGCGAGAGTCAATCATAGATATATATATATATATGTATGTGTATATATATATATATATATATATATATGACATATGCGTTTTCTAGGTGTGCCGAAATGAATGCGAGACTTGAAATCAACTCGTTTGATATGTGTGTTTTCTGTGCATGCTGAATAGAGTGTAAATTTTGAGGCAATCGTACTTGGCATGTGTTTTTTGAGAGTGCTAAATAGAGTGCGAGACTTGAAGTCAATCTTACTTAACATGTGTGTTTCCTGAGTGTGCCGAATAAAATGCGAGACTTGAAGTCAATGTTATTTGACATGTACGTTTTCTGTACGTGTTGAATAGAGTGTGAGATCAGTAATTAGTTCCAGTGACTGGAGGGTGTGGTGCGAGTTTTTCTTCAAACACCAAAACCAACTCTTTTGGAAGAGTAACTCTGATAAGCTCAGATATAGGGCAAACCAAACCAAGAGATGCGGTGCTGATTGCAAATAGGACCCTAACTTTGCTCATTACGTATTGTTCACCTGCGAAGAATTTGGTGCGATCACCTTTCATTACGCAATGTCAAGTAACTAGCACTAAAAATATATTCAGTTGTCCATGTTCCTTAAGTTAGGTTTAGTTAAGTAAGTTAGTAGTTAAAGGGGTAAGTTTCTAAAGAAACTGTGGTGCTGCGTCGGTGGGAGAGTATAGCAGGTAATTTAGTGTTAACAACTCAGTTGAAGACGTAAATTGGCCACCGTAAAGCTGACGTTTCGAGCGTTAGCCCTTCGTCAGAGCGATTGGAAGGGCTAACGCTCGAAACGTCAGCTTTACGGTGGCCAATTTACGTTTTCAACTCAGTTGTTAACACTAAATTACTTGCTAAGTTAGTAACTGTGTATCTAGCGAAAAGTTTTTCACGTTCTCTTTAAAACGTTGTTCTTTGCTTAAACATAACAAAAGTTGAGTAGGGGTATGTGTGCGCCACATCGAGTGGAATCGAACTTTCGGTCAAACCGATGATTTTCCATTTACAGATACATTTTGGAGGTACTCGCCGAGGAAGCGATAAAGTTCCAATTCATGGAACGGGAAAGCTTTGACTATGATATAGTTAAAGGTAAAGCGCTACCAAAGGATGAGGCGTTAAACACCAGGTTTATTTCGAAGAGATGGAATAAGCTGCTTCCAAAATTAAAACATTTATCTGTGTCAGTTATAAAAGTGAGAGGTAGATTCGAATATCATATCTGATGACGAGTTTGTCGAGATAACTCCTTGAACAATAAGATATGATGACGTTCCTTGCCTGTAAAGCAGAAAATCAATATCAGGAAAGTATAAGGAGCGTGCATGTACTCTTCGGACATCCTGATAAGTTCCTTACTCGTTTTGACGAATAATATGCGAAGAGGATCGCACGCAAATAACTGATGGGATTCTTATTATATCTAAACAGTTCAAATCAGTCCCATCAGGGGAACGATATGAATTGCTGTCGTGTTGAAAAGTTGTCACAATCCCGATATCATACGGTATTAAACAAAACAAAGCGTTGGCAGAGTTCTTTGAGGTTCACAAGTAGTTTCTTTATCGGCTATCACATTCTTCGCCTACTTAAACATTTATCAACTTTGGAGAATATTACTACGTTATCTTTACCTAATACTTGTATTATCTTTGCCTTGAAAGCCTATTTCGGTTACCGTATTTTTTTTCGGTTATAAGGCGCAGCAAAGAAAAGAAAGAAATTTTGCCTTATCACCTTTGAATTGTCTCAAACTCGGGGTGCGTCTTATAGCCAAGTATTTTCGTGCAACGAAATTCAAGAATGTCCTATTTTCTAACTTTAGCCTGGTATAAAACAAGATAAATAGAAAGAAGGCTGGGAATATTGGTTATTGACTTTACTCGACTTGGTGGTTCTGAAAAAAACCGTTCTATTAATACTGGTGCAGGTACGTTTTATTCTCCTTCTTCGCCTTCACTGTCGGTCTCGAATTCATTGTCAATAATCTCCTCTGCATCTTCCGTCTCTTCATTCTCTTCTTCCCAAACTACATCGTCTTCTGAGCCGTCTAGCGCATTCGCGATTCCACAGGATTTGAACGACTTCTCAATTAAATCTTGAGGAATTCCGTTCCGGGCGCGATTGATCCAGGTCAACACCAGTTCTTCGCTCGGCGCTCTCTTCTTTCTAGATGGGGTATACGTGAACGGGCTATTTACCATCCATGTTTCATACAGCATTCGGAGTTTGGCTTTGAAAGGCTTGTTTATGCACTTGTCTAGGGGCTGCAAAACTGACGTCAGGCCACCGGGAATAACAGTAACATCAACAGTTTGTCTCGCAAGGAGGTCCTTGACAGCGTCGGTCAATTGACCACGAAAAGAATCCCAAACCAAAAGTGCTCTCTGATGTGGCGTGAATCGGAGATTTTTCCGAATCCAATTTTTTGTTCCTATAAAAGAAAAAAAAGAGAAACAACTTTGATTAGGCCTACGGCAAAAACAACTTTTTAAAACGTACTGCTTATCAGATCGATTTGATCGATATCGGAAGTATCAATTAAAGCCCACGTGCTTGGCAATATGATATGAATGATGTCACAATTCTGAGAAATCCCCGCGCCGTATAACTTTTCGATAGAAAGATAAATAAACGAGGAAAGAAAAATACCTTCTTCGTCCATCCATCCTTTCTTATGTACCGAGACCTGCATACAAAGCCATTTCATACAATAAATAGCATTTTCATCATAGGACCTTGTTGTTGTCCTTGTTCTGTTGGAAAAATTTTCGCGACCTACATTTGAATAACGCTACTTGAGTATTTGTTAAACAGGGTAAGAATTAGTAGAATCAATTAGTAGAATCAATTTACTCAACGTTACACTTGAAGTGTAGCGTCCTGTGGGTAGTTTTGACTTTTTGTAAAACGAGTGCCCTAAAGATTGGACAAGAATTCAACGCCAAACAAACTTTGTCACCGAAAGGACAGCGTTTAAAGCGAGGTCAATTCAGTCATAATTTATGCGACGTGCTCTTTTCGGCATGGTGCTCTCTTCGGCATTTTTCGTGGCCTGAGTGTATTCCGTGTTTTTCGTGTTGAAGATGTTTCCTGAATGGAGTTTAAACTGGGCTTTGGAGTCCTGACAAGTTTCCATTTCCCCTGAATGGAGATTTCCCTTCGATGGAGGAAACAAAGGTTAACATTTTTTTACGGGACCAACGTTTGTGTCCCCCAAATTAAGGAGTCTGTCACAAAGGAAAGATCATAATCACGATGACAGAGGTCTTGGAACTTGCAAAGATTCTCGGCGCGCAGCAGTTTTGATAAAGAGTCTATTGATCAATTGCCAATTCCACGCTTGTGAAATTACATTCCATGACACTTAGACTGGGTTTACATTAGAAGAAATCGTTCCGGCTTCATTTCCCCGTTTACACACGAGTAGACCGTACTGAAATAAAATCGTGTCCCTGTAGATTTTGAATCCGAAATTCCGAGTTGGAAATTCGAATCCGGAAACGTTTGAGTCCGGAAAGCATATTCGTGTACAACGTTTTGAAGAACGAATCTGGATTCTTTTCGCATACGATCTTTAAAGTTTGTTGTCGACCCAAAATGGCGTGACATTGCTGGCGATAGCAGATTATCTCATTTTGTTATAGTTTCATGCAGTCAATTTCAATATGGTTCAGACTGTCTCACTCTCGAGAAAACGAAAATTGTTGTCGCAGACACTATTAACGTCGGCCACATTTTATCGTAAACGAGAAAGACCTCGTAAACCTAGTCTAGTTCGAATAGCAATACAGAGAATATTTGTTCGTTAAAAGAAAACGATGCAGCATGATGTTTCGCTACATTACTACAAAAAAATACTCATCCCTTTTCATTGTTAGGAACTCTCTTGATTCAGACAACGAAGCTATCAAAGTTCACGCTGATGAAAACTATGAGGAAAGATTCAGCTTCCTTCAAATGGCAATGTTCAGCATGGGATTCACACGAACTGAAAACCACTCATACTTTATATTTCGACCATGTCCTTTGGGAACGTTCTCGAACTCTGCTAAAGAAAACGACAGGGAGTGTATAGAATGCCCTCCAGGTATGTGTTATCGATGATAATGCTTGAAATTATCGAGTAAAAGCATCTCACTGCAAGTGGCGAAGTAACTGCTGAAGTCTATAAATACTTGATCTGTAATGACTGGTCACATATCTAGTAATGGAAGCAATAGATACAATTATGATTATGGAAACTAGCATCAGTTACCTCTACGCGCCATAACTGTTTTGGGTGACTGCTAATGTAGGTAAGGGGAAGAATTCACAAGAATAGAAACCAGAGTGTTTTAACAGTGCGTGCTTTATCGATTTATGACAAAACATAAAGCCTTTTTTTGTTACAGAAGTACGTTGTATTCATTAACCAAGGAAGATCGCGAGAATGAACATTTTTCTAAGCCGGCACGTTCAATAATTTTCTACCGCGGGGCGGGTCTGGGCCGCAAAATATTGTTTGAGGCCCTACTCCTCCCACCCGCTCTGCCACCTTGGATTAGTAAAAGTACCCAATTGCCGTACAATTCAAAATAAACCAAACCGAACGACGATGATACTGGGTTACAGAGTACACGTATTAAAATAACAAATACCTTTCTCGAAAAGTTTGAGCTAAAATTTTTATAAAGAAACTAGAATGTTTAAACAGCCTTCCACTTCTCTTTTTTTTTCTACAGGTGGTTTTTACTCCGACACTCTTGGTTACGTGGCCGACAGCTGTAAAATTTGTCCAAACGGTTCTTACGTGGCATATGACAAAAATCCTGGAAAATCAGTGTTGGATTGCAAGACATGTCCTGACGGTAATAACCCAGCATGTACTGTTATCAGCATCACTTACTCATTGTATTTTATTCACATTAACATACGCATATACCATTTATAATAAACGGTTTTTGAGGTCTTTGGTTATGGGGATGTTCCAAGTGTCTTATTGATCAGCACGCACGTCTAACTGCAATGATTCAAGCTTCTAATTTCAAAGTGGAAACCTGAAAAATAGGTACTAAATGTGTCTTGCCAACAATTTCTTTGAGCATGACTTCTTTGTTCATCGAATTTACGAAAACGCGTGCTTGCCTTTTAAGGAAGATGTGTATTCTTCCTTTTACAATAAAATAAGCGGATGTAAGTGTGCCTTTCCCCGAGCAACAGCTGTTTTTCGAACACAAATGTTTTATTAGAACATTATTGCGACCGATAGGTCGAAGATATCGTAAACAACACTAACCCAATGAAATTTCCTACTTACTACTCAAGTGATCTTCTTTAAAAACCAGCTTTGTACGGTTTGTTTCTGTAAATTATCCCGATTAAGAAGAAGAAGAGATTTACCGGTTTTAAAAGGGTTACTTCTCTTTACTTAGTTTACCTGCAATTAAAAATATTTGAAAAGGTTCTACATAAAAACACACTGAACTTTTCGTGTGAGTTTTCTTACCTTTAGATTATAATTTCGAGCCTAAAAAGCATTTTTTCTTGATAGGAACGGAGACAGACTTTTTTGCGGGATATCGTGCTTGCCCATGCCTAGAAGGACATTATCGAACCCATCTATTCGACAAATGTTTGAAATGTCAAAGTGGACTGGTATGCCAAGACGACTATGCCTTATTAGAACCTGGTTATTGGTGGCAGTGGCGTAATTATACTTATAAACATCGTTGTGAATATTTCATAAAAAATGTCATAAAATCTTCACTTGCATTGGATAATTTCTCGGTACAGTACCCTTATCCGATTCCAATACTCTACAGATGCCAGGTTAAATTTTCTTGCAGAGGCGGTTTAAATTCATCATGCGGGGATGGATATCGCGGTCCAATTTGCGCTGTATGCAGTCCAGGGTACCACAAGCAATTTCACTCCTGCAAAATATGTCCTTCACGAGCCTGGATCACATCACAGTTGTTGATTCTTGCTTCTATTTTAGTTTTACTGTTTGCCCTTCTGGTGTGGAGAAAAATAACTAATCTTTCAGAAGAAAAGGGACTCCAACTCATGGACAATTTTCTATCGAAACTAAAGATCTTGATTGGTTTTTACCAAGTCACTCATGGCTTTCTAGACGTTTTCTCTTACATTGAGTGGCCAGATTCATTGCAAGTCGTCTCTAAGTATTCCGGACTATTACAGATAAATTTGCTTCAGATAGCACCGATTCATTGCCTTTTTCAAGAATTTCACGTGTATGCTTTTGGAGACATGTTTGTAATCTTGTCAATCAATGCCATTGCCATTGTCGGTGCGGGTGTGATTTATGGTGTTCGGAAAATATTTATCTTAAGAAACCAGGAACTGAATGAAGAGGAAAGGTCAAGTAAAATTTCACAGACGAAAGTTCTTATTTACAGAAACGTGTTTTTTTTCCTCTACGTGACCTACTTGAGTACCTGTTCGAAAACAGGCAGTGTTCTACCGTTTGCCTGCCAGAAACTGTGCAAAGATAACAAAGAAGAGCTGTGTGACGAGCACTTGAAAGTAGATTACAGCATAACATGCCAAGGACCAAATTACAGCCATTTGGTGATTGTTGCGTACATTTCAGCTGCATACATCTTTGCTTTACCTGCTGTTTCTCTCTTTGCCCATTGGAGGCATCGGAAATTAATCTTAACCAAGGGAGATGGTGATGATGGCTTAAATCTAGAGGTTGTTAACGGAGTGCGATTTCTCTTCGAAAATTACAAACCTCGTTCCTGGTATTGGGAACTATTGAAATGTCTCGCAAATTCATTCTTACATCCGGTCTCATTCTCGTGAGTCAAGAAAGCAGATCCTACATTGGTTTAGCCTGGGTTATTGCCGGTATGTATGCAGTGCTTTTCTGTTGGATCAAACCCATGCGAGACCCTTTTGAGAACAAACTCATGTCCACTTCACTGGCCGTGACTATTGTAAACCTGGGTATTGGTGCTGTGAGTAGAATTCCCGCGGAGAACGTATCAGACGCGGTGGATCATCACAAGGACGCTTTGGCAATGAAAATACTGATTCTTGGGGCAAATACTCTTGTGATTGGGCTTCTTGTTGGTAAGATGTATTTAGTGTTACGAAAAAAAAACCTCAACAGAAACATTTATCAGTGGTATGATTAAAAAACTTCAATGAAATTTGAAATGATTTATGGCATTGAAACATAAAACTTTAAAAACGAACGATAAAATCCGACGTTTCAGAGTAGTCATGACTCCATGATCAAGGTAAAATATATAAAAGATTATGCAAATTACAGCATTAAAAGCAATTTTGGCTTGAAGAATTAACGTCAGAGGGTGCGACGATTATGAAAATACTTTCGCCCGAATGGAGTCTTAATGCACGTTGAGACTTGGCTCTAAAGCTTTTATTAAAAGTTTTTCGTACACTAAACAGTCAAATTTGTTTCTGCATTTCTTGAGCACTTCGAAATGCTTTAGCAGGTCCTGAGGCATCGTCCCGTGCACGTTCTTGTAGTGTTTGACAATGGCGGAGGATTGTTGCTTATGTCCTTTTACGCGATTATGTAAATGTCCGCGTGTGAAACCTACATAACCTGCATCGCACAGGTCACATTGAAAACTATAAATAACACACTGCTGATTTACAATTGGTGGCTTTGTTTCCTTGACATTTAGTTCTTGTTCAATTTTTCGGCTCACAAACACAGGCTGGATGGTGGTGTGTACTTTCAGGCTCAGATCCTTTAGTTGTTTTCTCACAATATCTGCTGAGATTTGGTCTCTAAATGGTAACATTACGAACAATGGAATTTGAATCTTTCTCATCGTTCGTAGAATCTTGCCCAAGTCTATCTCAGATATGGTCTGCCCTACAGGCTTCAGACTAGAGAATTTGTATGGTTTACCAAAAAAGCACAAGGAGCGCTTGGCGATGCGCCCTATACTATCAACTACACAAACACACAACTACGCTTTGGCAAAATGGCTCGAAACTAAACTCAAGCCTCTGTCCTTGAATCGTTCACACTAACTGACATATTTGAATTTGCGAATGATATTCGCAATTTGAAAATCGCAAACAGTGACATTTCGGTTTCGTGCGACGTGTCTCCCCTGTTTACAACGTACCCTTAGATGAAACGATAGAGGTTCTCGCGAACGGAGCTTTCACAAACAACTGGTTTAATACAGCATATGGCTTGAACCTCACCGAAATCGATCTTGTTGACCTTCTCAGTGTAGCTACCAAAGAACAACTTTTCCAATTCAATGGTGCCCTGTACGAACTGACAGATGGTGTGGCTATGGGATCCCTTTAGGTCTCTTACTAACTAATGTGTTCATGGCCCACATCGAAGAAAAACTTGAGGGAGAGGACAAACTCCCTTCTTTCTGCTGACGATACGTTCACCATCATTCCAAATATGGCAACAGCATCTAACTTCCTGGACACGCTTAACAAGGCACATTCCTCGGTAAAATTCACGATGGAAACCGTATGCAATGGCATGCTCCCATTTCTGGGTATCCAGCTGCTTAGCCGATCGTCTCAAATAGAGACATAGGTGTTCATAAAACCCACTAATTCAAGTCTACTCTTGCACTATCAGAGTCATGTTGACATTTGGTACGAAAAGGGGCTACTTAGAACTATGTTTGATCGAGTACATCGTTTATCTTCATCTTGGTCACGTTTCTCCGACAAATGTGACTAATTGAAGACAGTATTCTCACGTTTGAAGTACCCCAGACACCTCGTTAACTCTGTCATTAAAAGTTTCGTTGACTCAAAGGCTTGTGACCAGCGGCAGCTTTTGTCACCATCTAAAGAGAAAGATGACACGGTTCGAGTAATTTTGCCACTTAGAGACCAAATAGCATATTGCCAAACACTACAAGAACGTGCACGGGACGATGCCTCAGAACCTGCTAAAGCGTTTCGAAGTGCTCAAGAAATGCAGAAACAAATTTGACTGTCTAGTGTACGAAAAGCTTCTAATAAGAGCTTTAAAGCCAAGTCTCAACGTGCAATCAGACTCCATTCGGGCGGAAGTATTTTCATTCTGTTCGCACCCATTGATGTTAATTCTTCGCGTCAAAATCGCTTTAAATGCTGTAATTTGCATGTTCTTTTATATATTTTACCTTGATAATGGAGTCATGACTACTCCCAAACGTCGGATTTTATCGTTCGTTTTACCGTTGTAGATTTATAGCTTTGAGCTGCTTTCGAACCCTATCCCAATTGAAAAAAGTAACTTTAAGGTCGTAACCTGGTTTTCTGATTTTTAAACCCTGCGCAGAACCTTTTTTTCATGAACTGCGATATTTTTGTTCATTAGGCCTCCCTCTTTAGTGATGTTTAGTTCTATTTTGTTCTTCTTTTTTAAAACTGAGAAAAAAATTCTATGAATAACATGCCTGTGACGTAACGCAGCTCTCGTGTTTTCGTCTTTCCATCTTCCGCAGTGATAGCAACTCACGTTGAGGTAGTTTCTGATAGTAAAAGTATCAATATCGTAACTCAAGAGAAAAAGACTTACCTTTCAACTGAGCACATGATGTGGGAAATTCAGCCTCTTAGCTCAATTCGTTTTGCCGTTAACATTTATAATACTACCATATAGTGTGTGTATACTATGCTTTAGTAAAGAAACTTATATTATTATAACTTATATTATTTCATTCATTTCCATTCTAGTTCAATACTTGGCGTACTTACATCAGTTCTTCAAAGAGTGGCGCAAAAATCCAACATGGTCTTTCTCTTGCTGCTTGGCCTTACTTCTTCCCCTCAATGACCTGCAAGGTGAAATTCGTGGAATTGTTGGTAAGAACATGCGGAAAACACAGCTTCAGTCAGGTGTCACTGGGAAACCATCCATTGCTGCATCTGCGAAAGATAGTGGAGCATTGAGTTTTTCTTCTTTCCATGAGGACAGTAGGCGCCGAGACGATACAGAAAAATCCAGAGTGACCAAAAACGGCAACACTAAATGTGACCGTGGAACAAACAGAGGTATTTCTTCCTGCATGTGGAGGCAGCATTTATGCCTGTGAGTGTAGTAAAAATTCCTTAGCGAACGCCTCAGTGAGCGGATTTCTCTAATTCACGGCTTGATATCCTTCTAACTCATTGGAGTAATCATCATTCTATTATCGTAGTAAACGTCACCTCGCTAATTGATGTGTATGGTCTCATAATTGTCTGTTTTCTGCTTTGATTCCTTGATTTTGGGGTGGAGGGGTGCGGGTTGGGGTAAGGGATGCACTGGTGGCTTTTTCGTTTTTATCATTAAGCAAGTGAAAATGTTTCAGTGAAGCATCTCTCTTTAATTTGCATCACCTCTATTTTAACTACCATTTACTCGCTCAAAAATTGTTCAGTTTATGGAAGATCTTGCCGTATTTATAGCCCTAAATCATTCGGGTTCTTTCGGAATTCATTTCGTTAAGTTTAAAAAAAATAAGTATGTTATTCATCAGCTAAGGGTCGGTCCGTACGGTGAAAAACTGTGACCTCGGCGTTAAAGACCTCGGTCACAGTTTTTCGCCATACGGACCTCCCAGCCAGCAAATAACATATATATCTTTCACATTATGAATTTTTCGATGGAGGATTTTTGATAGGCGCGATGTACTGTATGCTTTAGGAAATGACAAAGTTGAGAATGACCAGCCGCCTAAAGCTGTAAATGTGCTTTACTGGTTTGAAAAGGTCCCTTACCTGTTGTGCTGAAAACGAAGGAGAGCCCTGCTGATTATCATTGTCATGAGACATAGTTCATGAGGGAAAACATTCATACAAAACGTACACACAAACAATAAATCATTTTAAGTCTATGTTAAACATTGAACAGTGTAAGGTTTTCATTTCTGAAGCTTAGCTCTGACTGAACCACTCACTGATCTCCAAACTTGATGGTGAGAATTTGCACTTAAAGGATGCTTTAAGCACCGTAATCATTATTATATCAAATAATTTATAACAGTGTTACATATTCATCTCTATTCAATCATCTTTTAAAAAAATCATGTCGGGATGTAGCTGACTGACGAGCTGGTGAAACTAGCTTACCCTCGCAATTTATAGGTCCAAAATGTAAGAGTCCCGTTTGGACCAATAGGATGATGTGTTTCTTGGGTGGCCTTAGTTCAACTTCCCAAACGCCCCTTTTCAATGTAAATTGCCAGCTGGTTTGTTGGGTAAGGGTGCTCTTGGTTGGCATTTCTTCTGTTTTTCTCTTTTGCTATTTTTGGTGTTAATTTTTGTTTCGTTGTTTAATGTCGAAAGATTGTTCATGTTCAAGAAGTTTCTGTTCCAACATAAATCCTGGTAAACTCGTGGTTTCCAATACAAAGTTCTCAACGTTAATTTAACGAGCCTTCATCCTACCACTGAATTTTTTGCAGCGGGAATCGGTAATCTGGTTGCAAAATGTCCTTTTCGTTTAAGTTGCTGAGTTTATCTCAAACGCTCAAGTGATTTATTTTTGGCCTATGTTTTTTGAAAAAAAGTAATTTTCGGTACCAGCTATTTTGAGCTGGCAAATGTTTTCAAACCGATGCTTTTGAATGTGAGGTGTAATTGACCTAATGTGCAGCTAAATGACTCATATATTGCCAAGTTTAGAATTAATTAGGTTTTTCTGTTAGATTTACATTGTTATTCTTTGTTTCAAGATGGTTCGTATTTATTTACTGACAAATACCGTAGGAGAGAGTATAGTGCAGTAAGGTCGCTCGCCTATACTGGATGCAGAATTGTTTTTTTTTTTTATTATTATTCTATCTTCAATAACCCAACATGATGGCTCTTGGACTTTGCATTCGGATTAGGCGAATTTTTTACAAGTAATAGCATGCGAAAAAACATTAAACATATTTTGGGTGATTAAATGCTTTAATTTACTATGAACAGTAATTCAAAGTGAGGATTCTTATTTTTTTACTAATTGAATCATTTAGCCAGAACTAGCAAAAAAGGTCATCTTAACCTTTTGTTTTCTAGATGCTCGATAATAGGTGAAATCACCAGCATCGCGGGGGAACAAGTCGGCGAACTAAACGAACTTGGCCTTCCGGCCATTCAGTTATCAGAAAGGGACGAAGACTGGATGAATGCTATCTCTGAAGTTAAATTACAAGCTCACCCGACAAAAGCCGTGACGCGATGTTTCCTTAACTGGCTTGCCCTTATTAATTCTCTTCGTAGGAGTTTTGTTAGTGAGAGTCATCCATACTAAATATTTTACAGTTTTCCTGTTTAGTGTGCGCCTCGAAATTTGAAATGGTTTAATCTTCTGCCTTGTATGATGCCATCATACAAGGCAGAAGATTAAAGTACGAAGATTTACCTCTGTTCATTAAGTAAACGGCGAGGAAAGTAATTGTGACTAAATTCAAGCTTTTTATTTTGATGTTGTGAGAGTTTGCTCGTTTGTTTGCTGCAACGGCGTGTGTAAATCTGGTCTTTCTTCCACAAAAACTAAATTCGAACGGCACACTCCAACGAGACACAAGGAGATTTATTGCGGCCTTTTCTCAATAAATTCCTTCAGTTTCTGTTGTGCAATTTATGGTCCAAATGTTTACATTGAACGGACTTGGAAAGACTCACCGAGAGCGTATATTTGTTGTCGAACTGAAATTACAACTTCCCTCGCTCTTTCACTACGAACAAATTGTTTGAGAAAATTCAGATATTAAATGAATGAAAGTTCCATCGTTCAGTTTACCTGTAACCAAATACCTCACGTTTTAACTTTCTAGGTACTTTTTGTGAACGATTAAAATCAATTGCAGACGGTTTTTAGGCCGCTTGTCAACCAACGTAATGACACTATTGCTTATACAATTCATTCTGAAACCAATATTTTTCTGTCAACCAAAGTGATTTGAGAGAAAGAGAGAGAGAAAAGAGAGGATTCATAAGTTATTGATCGGCCTGAGGTAGTGACCGACGTGTTTGCTTAAAAATACTGCCCTTCCGACAAAACAAGATATATTTATGAAAAATGGCAACGAGAGTTGATGTACTCAGCGACTCACGAAAGCGTTACCGTGGCCCTTGGGCAGAGATAGGAAAATACTGACCGGGTAAAGAACCAATCAGATTGCAGGATTCGTTACCGTGCCTTCTAAAAAAAAAAAAAAAAGAACACCTTTATGATCAGAGTTTGAACAAAACAAAGTAAAATTTTTGTTAAAAGCATTATGTTTGACTATAGCCTTTCCAAACTGCTTACAACGTAAGCTGGTCTCCCTTCGATTTAGGGTGATATCTTTGGCGTAACTTATATGGCATATCGCTGGAAAATCAGCGGTGTCAGCTATGAACCGAATCGTTATGAATTACTTCGAATAGCTGAATTCGTGTTCTAATCGTCTCAAATTCAGGACTTTTACGCTGTCGAGAGATTTTATTTTGAAGGCTTCTTTCAAACCTTTGTCTGAAACGCATTTCAAGTAGAATTTCACGATGAAGACTAGCTTTGTCCCCACGTGTTCGTTATTCAGCCGGCAATTGTAGAGCTGTCAAGGTGGTTATTTCTGGCAATTGGCTGCTTTTCCATCTCTAGTTCGTAACCTTTGTTTTGTTTACCCTAAAATTCTTGTAAAGCTTACCAGCCACTCTTTGTGACCTCTCGTTACTGGACAGAAACGATATCATTGTTTGCTGCCGTTTCATCGTGGAAACTGGACAACTAAACGAAACCACATTTGAACATGCATAGAACTGACACATGTCATGAGATTTAGCAGAAAGCCCGCGAAAAATCAATCTTGCTTCGAAATTCGAAAGGTACCAGTCAGTGTTAGCTAACTAAAGCACACGTAGATCTATAATAGTGCACACTTTTGGCTTGTTATTACACTTTCTTAGCAGATTAGCTCACCATAAATGCGTATTTTTTAAGGGTTCTGAGCGTTTGCAGGCGGTAATAAGTGCTCTTGCAAGCGGTAAATTTTACCGGTTACCGCCTGATAAGGAGAACCCTGATTAATAATGATATGATGTCCTGTGAGGAACATGCACAACTATAACACTAGGTTTTCCTGCAAAACAAGCTATGCTATCCCAAAAGTCAGTACTAATTATGGAATATTCAACACAAGGTTCCAGGGTGCTAAGATTTGGAATGAAGTCCACTCTTATTGGAAAATACTAATTCCAGATTTTTTTGAAACTCTCTATTTTTTCTGGCTTTCTTTGTCTAATACTTGCATCCCTATTTTTCTATTTGTGATTTTTTCTCTTGCTTTTTTGTTTATTTATTAATTTTTTCCTGCTTTCTGTGTTTTTTGTAGGTGAGTGTGTGCAGGAGTGGTATATATCACTAATATTTATTAGTCAATCACCTAGGTGTGTCTGCTCCATCTTTCTAGCCCTTTTGGTTATTAAGGGGCTATTAAGGGCAGCCTTTACTCTCTATTAGTAAACATTTCTGTAGTTTTACTCGTAACTGTTGTTGTTGTTGTTGTTGATATTTGAAATGTGTTTTGTGAAGGTGAGTTGGTCCAAATGACTTTTGGAGTGCAACTTCTCACACTGATGACACTAGTTTAATTTGGGAAGGTAATCAAAACAGGTAGCTCTGGAACTCTTAAATTCTTCAAATAGTGCTTTTCATTTTTAATGTTTCCCTTTTTTGAAAAAAAAAACATCTTTCAGTTGGCCTGACATCAGGGCTACAAACTAAGTCCAAAAATGTTGTGACAGCCTAATAACAGGCAGGTATGGGATAAAATTGGTATGTTGTTCTAGAATATTACCTTCCCAGTGGTAATATGTCCACAATCTAATGGTTGATTGTCGTACAAAGTTAAGGGGGGCTTTGGATTTGGGGTGTAGTTTACTTTTGAATTTTCTTTGTAGGAATTTAGTCTTAAAGTACATTTTCTATATTTCACCAGTTGTATTTTTTGATAATTACAAGTAATTTTAGTTTAATGCTAAAAAGTTACTTTTCCAGAATTTGTTATTGTCTGTCTAACATTCCTTCCATGCGAGGAGATAATTTTCCACTGGCAAGCTACAAAGGCAATTGGGATTGGTGGTTGAGGTACATTACTATTGATTAAATTCTTCTCCTTGGTTTGTTGTTGTCTCTTTACCACCTACTTTCTTTGGGAGCCACTTCAAAGCCTTTTAAACAACTTTTTGATTATTGCTTCATTTCCAAAAAGGAATTATCAAAGAAAACCCTTCAGTTTAAGTCAGATTCATAAAAAATATTTGGGATCTAAAGAAAGACAGATTCTCCTGGATGGCGAAGTGATTATTGTCTTAAGTATAGAATCTTCATCACTTACTGCTTCAGATACTGAGAAAAAAATCATTGTTCCTAATGTATTTTATTTGCCAGCCATATAAGGAACATTCGGAATTTGAGCAACTACCTCATTAACCTTGATATTATTCAAAATTTAAATCGCACCGCTTTGCAGCGATTTTTCCAGTTTTTATAAAATTGATATACAATTCCTCTAATACTGGCATCCTAGTTATGCATTCCAAGTCGGCCATCTGTGAATTATTCTTCACCAATCTCAGAAAAACATAACTTCACTATTTGCTATTCTTTATAACATATTCTACACTATAAACTGTTTCTAACAGAGTCTCCATATTTAGGATCCTTTTGATTTCAGAGGTGTCGAGAACCTTTCCTTCTAGTTATTGCAGAGGAAGCAAAAAGAAGCACATGGAACAAAATCTTATAAAACATGTAAGCGTGCGCATCATCGCTCTCTTCCATAAAATTGTGCATGTTTATTTTACACGTTCGTTGGGAGTTCTTGGCAAAAGGAAGAAATAGCGCCTTTCGCACCATTTCGACATATTGGACATCGCCACTGTTTGCAAAGTGCCTAAGACATCATTAAGTCTAGTCTGGCTTAAATGGACGCTTTTAGCTCAAATAACCGAGCTTAGAACAAGAAGAAGAAGAACAAGAACAAGAACAAGAACAAGAACAAGAACAAGAACAGCGGCAGCAGCAACAGCAAGAAAAGAAAACCCAGGAACCGAAACGCGGAGCTTGACTCGCAGAGATAAAAAGCAATAAAATCGTAAGCCTACGACACGGGGTATTCCCAGGTGGTCACCCAGCCAAGTACTAATCCCGCCCGACAAGGTTTAACTTCGGTGTTCGGACGAGAACCGGTGCTTTCCTTGTGATATGGTCGTAGGCAAGGATACGGGGTCCAAATTGAGCGATTTAGCCTGCCTAGAGCAAATAGAACGCTGTAAAACATTTCGGTCCAGCTTTGCAAACCGTGAAGTCTCCCGCAGGTTAGGATCCCTATTTAAATGGGTTTCTGCCGAAAAAGAAACGACTTAAACAAAGTTTGGTACTAAATTCTTTCCTGTGTGGAGACTTAAAAAAAAAAAATTCAATTGAGAGACCCACTACTTTCCCGCACAATTTCACCTAAACTTACCCAGAATTCCGTGCAAGAAGGGATCTCTCATTACCGTAACAATTCAATCCAATAAAACTGTGTCATTTTTTCCCTTGCCATTTTTTTTGAAGTGTACGAGTGTTTTGGCGTGCCTTAGGCTTTCAAAGTGCTTTCAAAACAGCGCGCTTCTTCCTTTTCCTTCTTCGCTCGATCACTCGAATGATCTGATGTCACAGAAGTAGAGTTGACATCACAAACTGTTCATCGCACGCGCTGAAGGGAAGATCGGCTCGGAGTTATCACCTCTAGGTCACCGATTTCTCGGCAATGGTGCTGTTTTTTCCCCTCTCTTTGTATTGTTTCCTCACTCGCCCACGGGACTCGATTTGAACTGGTGTAAGGTGGGAAACTGTGCAACTGGATAAGGCAAAAGAAAAGAAAACAAGAAGAAGAAGAAGAAGAAGAAGAAAAAGAAGAAGAAGAAGAAGAAGAAGAAGAACAAGAACAAGAAGAAGAAAAAGAAGAAGAACAAGAACAAGAACAAGAACAAGAAGAACAAGAACAAGAACAAGAACAAGAAGAAGAACAAGAACGAGAACAAGAACAAGAACAGCGGCAGCAGCAACAGCAAGAAAAGAAAACCCAGGAACCGAAACGCGGAGCTTGACTCGCAGAGATAAAAAGCAATAAAATCGTAAGCCTACGACACGGGGTATTCCCAGGTGGTCACCCAGCCAAGTACTAATCCCGCCCGACAAGGTTTAACTTCGGTGTTCGGACGAGAACCGATGCTTTCCTTGTGATATGGTCGTAGGCAAGGATACGGGGTCCAAATTGAGCGATTTAGCCTGCCTAGAGCAAATAGAACGCTGTAAAACATTTCGGTCCAGCTTTGCAAACCGTGAAGTCTCCCGCAGGTTAGGATCCCTATTTAAATGGGTTTCTGCCGAAAAAGAAACGACTTAAACAAAGTTTGGTACTAAATTCTTTCCTGTGTGGAGACTTAAAAAAAAAAATTCAATTGAGAGACCCACTACTTTCCCGCACAATTTCACCTAAACTTACCCAGAATTCCGTGCAAGAAGGGATCTCTCATTACCGTAACAATTCAATCCAATAAAACTGTGTCATTTTTTCGCTTGCCATTTTTTTTGAAGTGTACGAGTGTTTTGGCGTGCCTTAGGCTTTCAAAGTGCTTTCAAAACAGCGCGCTTCTTCCTTTGCCTTCTTCGCTCGATCACTCGAATGATCTGATGTCACAGAAGTAGAGTTGACATCACAAACTGTTCATCGCACGCGCTGAAGGGAAGATCGGCTCGGAGTTATCACCTCTAGCTCACCGATTTCTCGGCAATGGTGCTGTTTTTTCCCCTCTGTTTGTATTGTTTCCTCACTCGCCCACGAGACTCGATTTGAAATGGTGTAAGGTGGGAAACTGTGCAACAGGATAAGGCAAAAGAAAAGAAAACAAGAAGAAGAAGAAGAAGAACAAGAAGAAGAACAAGAAGAACAAGAAGAACAAGAAGAAGAACAAGAAGAAGAACGAGAAGAAGAAGAACAAGAAGAAGAAGAAGAACAAGAAAAAGAAGAACAAGAACAAGAACAAGAACAAGAACAAGAACAAGAACAAGAACAGGAACAAGAACAGCGGCAGCAGCAACAGGAAGAAAAAAAAACCCAGGAACCGAAACGCGGAGCTTGACTTGCAGAGATACAAAGCAATACAATCGTAAGCCTACGACACGGGGTATTCGGAGGTGGTCACCCAGCCAAGTACTAATCCCGCCCGACAAGGTTTAACTTCGGTGTTCGGACGAGAACCGGTGCTTTCCTTGTGATATGGTCGAAGAAGAAGAACAAGAACAAGAAAAAGAATAAGAACAAGAACAAGTACAAGAACAAGAACAAGAACAAGAAGAAGAAGAACAAGAACAACAAGAAAAAGAACAAGAACAAGAACAAGAACAAGAACAAGAGCAAGAACAAGAACAAGAACAAGAACAAGAACAAGAACAAGAAAAAGAACAAGAACAAGAACAGGAAAAAGAACAAGAACAAGAACAAGAACAAGAACGAGAACAAGAACAAGAACAAGAACAAGGACAAGGAGAAGGACAAGGACAAGGACAAGAACAAGAACAAGAAAAAGAACAAGAACAAGAACAAGAAGAAGAACAAGAACAAGAACAAGAAGAAGAACAAGAACAAGGAGAAGGGAAGATCGCGCCCTGTCATCATTAATTCTTTGACCACGGGTTCTTTCAAAGCTGAAGGGGTTGTCTCATCTTCTACCAACAGGTGTGCTTCTGTAGCCATGTGCGCTGCCTTGTCTAGCAGACTGCTTTCGGTGATTTTTCTCTTGTAATAGTCTACTAAAGCTCTAAACTCATTGGCTTTTACCATCATAAACGTCTCCATAGTCTCAGTAATTTTTGTAGGACGTGCTTGTGAATCCACTGCACACACTGGCCAAACCACGTTGCACAGTCTGGCGAGTCATCACTGTTGTCGTCTTCATTATATTCAAATTGGATCTTTATACCCGCATCCACGTCATCTACGGTGACACAACCTTCGTCGTCACTCATGTCTTCAAACAATGACAGAAGGCATTGTTCATACCACGCCAAAAGCCACTTCCTTTTTGATTGGCAAGCAACTGGGGCTGTTTCTTTAAAGAGTTTTTGCATTTGGCCACTTCTCATAATTACAACAAACATGCTTTAATGCTTACTCGGCCCAAGTTATCTCTTCATTTTAAAACACGGCCACAGAGTTGCGAGAGACTGGCACAACCACGACGAAAGGGGATGATAAGAAGGAGGGAGAGAGAGCGGGGAAATTTTCCTTTTCTCTTTTATTTCTGCCTTACCCCACGGGCACCTCTCGCTTTACTCTACTGAGGACGCGTCAGCGTTTGGGAACTGGCATTAACTTTTGCGTACCTTGCCCTGCACGCTGAAAAACGATCATTTTCGTCCAGATCATTCGACCTGGTTTTCGTTTGTCATGAATGCTTGAGTTCCATTTCAGAACAATAAAAGTGATCCAGACGAAAATACAGCTCTATAGTGGCACCCAAACAACCCATGGGAAAGGGGGTGGGGGTGGTAGGGGCTACTTCCTAGTAAAGTTAACATGGATGTGCAACTGGATGGGGTCGCATTTTCTCGACTGGATTGAATGGGGTCTCACATTTGTCGAGATTTTGGAATGAGAAAATTCAGGTAAGAGAGGATTTAAAAATGGGAAGATCTGCGTTTAAAGGGACCAACTCTCATGCCTGCAGCTCAAGTTTGGCCACGATCGGTGGGGGGTAGAGGAATCTTTTTCTTCAACATATTGAGAGTAAATTGGCTTATGACATTGATTTGATCTTTGTTAGCGTGAAGTAATTTTTTTTCATACAACAATATCAATTGGATTGTAGAATTGATTTTAAAAAAATCTACATTTCTCTTGATGTTGTTCATCATCGCCGTTGCGCTGTCTTGAGGAAGGTGTTGATAATGTGTTTTCCGTTTTGCGACCTTAGATGGGACTTGATAGTGGCAGCAAAATTTGCCTCCAGAGGTATCGTTGTGTTGTGGACTCTGAGATACTGGAAAGAATTCCATAGAACCCCATACCACTTTTATACAAAGCCGTAGTCTTAAGATATGCTATTGTTATCGCTACTGCTTTTATTGAACATGAATGCATAATTAATGTATGGGGTTATGATTCTTGACCAAATACTTAAGAGAGGATGTCAGCATCCACCACACAAATTTGAAACATTGTGGCAAGTCGCCCAAAATTCGATTTCACTTCTACTTTCACATTCTGTAGCCCAGTATGTCCTTATAATTGTGGTGTAGTTTTTTTGTGAAAATATATTTTCGTTTTCGAGAAATGATTTTTTTTCGTTCGACCACTCGAATATGGAAATTTTCTCTGTGAATATTTCCCAAGTTGTGTGACCTCATGTAAAGAATAAACTTGACCTCTGTTATTTCTGTCGACATAATCTTTTATTTTATCACCTAAACTTAATCCTCTGTCATTACTAGAGCTGGCAAAGAAATATTTATTTTCTGATGAATATTTTTGTGCGACATACCTTTCCTATGTTGAACACTAACATCAAAACAAAGACAGTTTTAACAATGACCAATATGACAGAATCTACTGAGCTTCAAGCTTTTGAAAGACGAAAGGATGGTCAAAAAGTTGCTGTAAAAATTTCCTTGTGTATTTGTGTTGTTTTACCTTGAGACGAACTCAAGTCCGTTTACTGGCATAAATCACTACAATTTGTAAAAAAGTCTAACATAACACTCTTACCTTGTTTATTTATGATTTAATTAGCTGTTTCAATTATTTTATAACGAGTGGGTATTACTTTTTGACAGGAACCCAGGTTTTACGTTGTGTTTTCCCCTCCCCCATTTACATCATAAGCTAGTTACACAATAATTTATACTGACACAAATGAATATTTTCCATATTTACCCTGTATAAAGATTTTTTTTGTGTGTTGAAAATATTAGAATATATCCCTTTTGTGGTCACTATCATTATTTCAGTGGCAGCGAAGCAATTAAAAGTGGGTTGTTGCTTCAACGCTATTGAAATTTATAGTATTTAGACATGAGAGCAAAGCATGATGCTTTGGGAATAAAAACTGTTAGGGTCCTTTTACATGATATTGGAATGAGTTTTGTTCAAGAACAAGGTCATAGCGGTTGTCACATGATACCAGAGTAAGGTTTATTCGAAACAAGTCATTTCTGCATGAGTTTATTGGGGTTTTCGTGTCAGAACGAAACACTCATTCTTGTACCTGTTTAATATAAATGCGGTACGACTCTTATATCTGTATGAATCCGCTTTAGGAGCGAGGGAAGCATAGAAAAAGACAGAAACAGGAAATAAATAACTGTTTTTTACAGGCTTAATTATCTGGCATGTAAACGCGGTATGAAATTCTTTTTGTTTCAGAACAAAACTCATTGTGGAGTTATGTAAAAGACATCTTAGGGATGGAACATTAGATTTTTGAGGTGGAGGGCGACTGGGGCAAATCACTTAAGAATGCTTGTGGTATCTTTTAGGGGTAAAGAAAACCAGAGACCTAGCTGGTACATTTTAGGGTGTTTTTCATTCAATATAACACCTGAAATAAGCATTACTAGGACGATTTTAATGATCTGACTTGAGCCTCAAGGGCACATTGATCAAAGAATTTTTACTTTTAGTATTTTTCAATTTTTTGCTTTTGAATTGGTACTTTTTATGGGTAGACATCAATTGTTGCCAGTCTCACACAGATAAGACTCGGATACCTTTTATAATTCTATAGAGGTCGTTTTTGAAATTCCCTGCACGCACCTCCACCCTTCTGTGTAATTAGAGTGATTTAGCAAGAGGAGGGAATGTCATTTCAGAACGGGAAAGTGCACGGATAGTCTGGACACAACTCTATTTCGACTTCTGATGTTAGCATTACTGTTCTCCCCAACAAGTTCAGGACATAATTTTGCTAGTTTTCCCGTTGTAATCAAAATGCCTGGGATTTGCATAAATTTTGCGCTTATAAACGAGAAAATGCTGTTTGGAGTTATTTCAGGAATTATTTCAGGAATTATTTCAGAACTCATTTCCAGGATAACCTGGTCCCTTCTTTTGGTTTATTCCGTGTATTTTGGGAAAATTTACCACTTCATTTATGCTGAATTCCCGAAAGGAAACACGATCACTGGCAAGTGCCGGATCAAAGATTTAGGGCTCAGTGCACTTGTAACTGAACAAGGCTTAAAACAGTGAAAGGGCTCTTCTTTGATACATTTCTTTAAAACTCTAAGAATGAGACACTGTTAATTTCATCATGAATCAATTCATCAATACATTAAACTTGCTTCATGTTGAAGTTTATCAAAATGAAATATCACGATGCTTACCTACTGTATTGTTCAGTGTTATTTGTTGTTATTGTCATTTTTACCGTGATTGAAAACTATTTTGTGAATTGAAGTCAGATGAAAAAAAAATTGAGAATAGCTCAGGTATGCACTTTTTTATGTTTGAAAATTTTTATCAGCACTGGTGAAAAACTAAGACAAGAGAGTCATGCTCTTGCTTCGAAATAAAATCACAATTAACTTGAATTTGGCATGGCTTTCTAAATCTATTAATTTGATTCAGTCTTAAACGACTTCATTCATTTAAAAAAAAGTTAAATTAAACAAAAGCAAAAAAAAATACAACAGGAGCAAAGTCTTCTTCCTAAGTCAGCGAATAAGAAGCTGAACATGATTATGGGCATCTGTGTGCTTCTCGAGTACTTTGGATACTTCGTAAAACTTACTCATACTTAGCGTTGTGTTCAGTTGCAAAATGTAGAAAACAATTTCTGACTCCAGCTTAGGTTTGCAAGCCTTTTTATGCTATTGTTGAACTTTAGAAAAATACCCTTAATTAGTCTGCCCACTTGCCACCTCCCTTTATATATTTATTTATTTATTTATAAACGTTAACTGAGTCACTCAAACGTAAAAAGGTGTGACCTCACACTTTCTTTGTTCCCTTAGGTTTGCAGACATGTTTTCTTTTATATTCATTGTGCCAGTGGCTGAATAATCCAAATTATTATAGAAAACTGCGGCTTCATTCAGTTGCCTGTCTTGGCCTTTCCTCTCGTCTCTTTAAAAATAAAGATGAACCTGGAACCTGCTTGGGTGCTTCTGTTGAAAATTATTTTGGTTATACCTCAAAATAATGAGATGTTGTACTTTTCGCTGCTCTTTGCTGGCACCGGCAAAGAGAAGCAAAAAGGGCTTTGGGGATGAGAATGAGCTCAAAAAAATCAAATGACTTGTATTAGTTGTATCTAGCTTAGCAGAGTTTGAATTCAGGAAGATGTTGCAGTCGTGATGGTTCACAGTGTTATAGTGTTGAGTAATTTCTATAGCGAGCCTGCGGTACCAGCGGTTACTGGTATGTAACATGTGCCTATCTGACAATACAGTCAGTGTGAAAGTCCGCCATCTTGTGTTGTCTTAATAATTTCCCTTCGCCTTCCCACGAGAACATAACATATCTGGTGACGAGGATAGGATTATGCCGAGCTTAGGCAAAATAGAAGAATTCAACCCGGCTTCCACGAGTATTAATTGCTACCTGGAGCGATTGGAACAGTACTTCGAAGCAAACAGTGTTCCTGCCGATTCTGGCGACTCCCACAAGCGAAGGGCCATTTTAATTTCTGTCATCGGAGCCAAACCTTACGACGTCCTTTCGAACCTGTGTTCCCCGACAGCGCCTTCGGCGAAAACGTACACACAGTTTTCGACTATCCTCAAGAACCATTTTGCACCGCAGAAATTGGTCATAGCCGAGCAACAGATTTCACAATTGCATCCAACGTGAAGGTGAGAGCGTTTCGACATTCGTTACCAGCTTAAGACATCTGGCCTCCACGTGTCGGTTTGGTGCACATCTAAACGAAGCTTTGCGTGATCGTCTCTTCTGTGGTCTACGTAACAAGGAAATGCAAAAGAAATTGCGGATCAATATTTGTTTCTGGGCAACCGAGCTCGAAATTGGTGACTCAAGCTCGAAAGTCTATCCGAGCTCGAGTCACAACTCGACTAGAAGGATCCTGAGCAACCGAGCTCGACATAAGTGACTCGAGTTCGAAAGCCGGATCAATATTTGTTTGGATCAATATTTGTCCCTGGGCAACCGAGCTCGAAATAGGTGACTCGAGCTCGAAAGCCTATCCGAGCTTGAGTCACAACTCGACTAGAAGGATCCTGAGCAACCGAGCTCGACATAAGTGACTCGAGCTCGAAAGTCCACCCGAGCTCGAGTCACAACCTTTGTAATCGAGCTCAAATCAAATCGAGCTCGATTTGGTAATTGCGCTTGAATCAAATCGAGCTCGCGTCCGACCGAGCTGAATAATATTTGTTCCCAGGCAACCGAGCTCGATTGGCAGGGGGAGGGGGAAGCGCAGATCATGCTCGATATAAGACCATCAAGGGGAAGAGATAATATTAAAAACTATGGTGAAGAGAAAAATTAAAAAAAAAATTTGGTTTTTCCTGTTTCAAAGCTAGCCAGGACATGATCTCCAGTTTGTTTTTCATGATTAGGAAGCCTATAGATCTACTCAGAGACAAAGCTTTACATTCAGTTAAAAAAAGGTTACATCTCTTAAGCCAGACTGATATGTCTCTATGTGATTTCTCTTTTCCGAGAGTATAAATAGGTAGAGATCTGTTTGGTGGGGCAACTGCAGGCTTAAACGATGGGTCGACCAGGGTTGTTGGGTTTGTGATTTTTAGGTTAAAAGAAAAAAAGAAATGCGCACTGTTTGAAGATTTGTGATGATTAAATTTGTGGCAGTTTTTGTTTTGCTAGAAGGCCGTTCACAGTGCTTTGGACAGTTTTTGTTCTCTGTAGGTGAGATTTTTTTAAAGTTTAGCATAAAAATAGGTTTCAAAAAGTTGACGCTTCTCTTTTGTTGAGGCCGGCCCGCTAAACGACCACAGCGCCGGCTTTGTCGGCCGCTTTAATAACTATTTTTTGGCATTTTAGAAGACTTTAAGCGACGTTGAAGAGAGAAGAGAGATGTGTATTTCTCTCCAAGAGATGTTGAAAAATTTGTTGTTCCGATTAAAATTGCATGACTGCATATGCACCAGACTATTTGAAAACAGAGGAGATATATCTCGCAGGACAAATCATAGCTCTCGCCCTCTAAACATCCTACTTTTTAAAACAGCATTTGGACAGAGAACAATTAATTATTGAATGGTTTCCTCATGCAACCAGTTGGACGATTCTTTTAAACTTTGTTACTCAATCTAGGTTTTAAACGCAGATTAAGAAGTCAGCACTTGGAACGGTTCTTGCGGTCCTAGTCCTTAAGCTTGCAACCACCAGCTTTTTAGACATCTAGATCTAAAATTTTTACATTATACATGGAATTAAAGCTTGCAACAACCAAATTTTTAATGTTAAACTCTAACCACCAGATTTACACGTAAGATTCACATTGTTCATTTTTACAAGTTACTTAAGTGATTAACGGACTTAAGCAAACATTTGAGTGAGACGAAAAAAAAAGGGGGTTTTCACGAAGTTTTAAAGAGCCCAATCGCTAGAGTGGGTCGAGTCTTGTTCCACGGAGGAGTGACCGAGCGGCTGGTATCCAAGGAGCAGCGCATCTTCACTTTATTGCAGAAGCTCAAAGACGCGACTGGTTAATGAGGTTTGGGATTAACGGACTTAATCAAAAATTTGAGTTCGCTGCCACTATAAAAAATCTCGGGAAGTAGGCGAATGTAAAAATTGAAATGTTAACTATTCGGTATCAGTTTTCCTATGACACCGTTATTGAGCTCATTGTAATGCAGGAACTAGGTAAGAACGCTTTCTCACACTTTTGTATCATAAATGGGCTCTCTGTTCTTTCTTATTTCGTGGCTGCTAAACTACCGAAAATTGCGAAACTTCGTGACCACATGATGACGCAACTTTTTTGGGTCTTAACCTCTCTTCCCCTCAACCCCTCCCCCGTTAATATGAGAACAATCCAGAATATTTAAAAGATATATGGTAAGGGATGGAACAATCATTTTATTGTTGAAACAGGTGTATGTTAGTATCTAACAAATGCTCTCCTCCCTTGACGTTCCCTTTCTACCACATATTTAAAATTTACATGCCATTGTAAAGTGCACATGCCATTTGCAAAATTTATTAAAATTCATAATTGATAAATACGCATGATTACCAGCTGATTAATCATAACCACTTAATACTTAATGGATAAAAAAACATTAACACAATTAGAATACAAACTATTTTAAACACTTGCATTAATTTTTTAACCCTTTAACCCCTTGAAGTGATAAACAAGAAACTTCTCCCCAGAATATCCTTACATTATCCAACAAATAGGTAATGAGAATACTCATGTTTATCAGGTAGAAATTGTCATCTTGATCTAATACCCAATTTGCATAAGCTATCTACAAGGAATTGTGTAGCAGCTTGAGGGGACAATTAAGAAACAGTTTCAAAAGATTGGGAGTTAACTTTTAATTAACAACTGCTCTACATCTGTTGAATGTGATACAGCACAACAACAATAATTAATATTTTTCTTTGATCAAAATTTATAAACATGCATGATTACTTAGTGAGTAATCATAACCACTAAATACTTAATGAATAACAAACATTAACATAACTAAACAACAAACTAGTTTAAAAACTTGCATTAATTTTTTCACCCTTTGACTCCTAGAAGTGATTAACCCTTTCACTCCCAAATTGAATTTTTAATTCTCCTTACTATCAACTATACAATTCTTATGATGTTAGGTCAGAGAATTTAGTATTGATCAACTAATTAACCCAAAATTGATATTCTTCTTTGGTCTCTTCACTTATCTGGTTGATATTGTATTATTATTGTATTAATATTGTAGAAGTTTTATGTGAATCGCCACCGGGAGTTAAAGGGTTAAAAACTTGCTTTAATTTTTTTCACCCTTTAACTTCTATAAGTGATTAGCAAGTAACTTCTCCCCATAATATCCTTAGATTATCCAACATCTGACTACTTCTTCAACTTCTTCCTTTGGCAGCCAGTTCTTTTTTCCCTTTTTTTCTTTTTCCCTTTGGCATTGATTTCCTTTATTTCTTCTTTTTCTACCTTTTCTCCTTCCTCACCTTCCATGCTGGCATCTTCTCTTCTACATTCTCCATCTTTATCTACTCTTGCCTCTTTTTTCTCTTCGCTCTTTTGCTTCTTCTTTTCCCTTTTCTCTTTCCTTTCCTTTTTTCTTCTTTTTTCCATTCTTCTTTCCTTTTTATAATGGTCTTGGTGGTCTTCATCTGTCAGTAAAAGTGATGATGGTTTAATCCCTTTAACAATCAACATCAGGCATTGGTAATGGATTTTACCACCACCTCATTATTGAGGTGATGCAATAAAGAGCATTTTAAGTCTTCTAAGATAATAATTTTGTTCACAAGTTTTGCTAGAAAACCTACCATAAACCTCATAAAGACAATTCTTACCCTCGACTGTCGTTTGCAGGATTTCCTGTTTGCCTAGTCGCACATTTCCCTTGAAGCAAACCTGGAAAGAAATGAAGGGAAGGGAAGTATGCTGCACAAAATGGATAACATGGTGATGAATAATTCAGCTTATAAGCAAATTCATCTGTACAGCATACCTCCCTCAAACATTTCCACTATAGTAGATCCCATTTGCATTTTCTTGCATGTTAATGTTAATGTTATTGTTAGTTTTTATATCATGGTTACGCAAGTCAATGCCAATGTGTCATCTTCCATACGGAATGGTGTATCAAAATTACTCTAGGGAAATTCCCTGCCACTCAAAACAAACATACTTAATAAATCCCTTTCTTCTTAAATTTTCATACCTACCATGCAGCTCATTCAAGTATCTCTGGGAGCACTTAATAATAATTGCGTTGAAGGAATTAATGAAATTCAATAACTAAAAGAGAATTTCCCTGTGAGCCTTTTCCCTGGAAAAGTCTGGGCAAACTCTCTGATTGTCTTGTCTCTACAAGAGCCTATTCATTCACCAGAAGGGGGAACATTCTTGCCAATCTTATCAGGTGTTGAGGCTCCTCAAGAGCTTCTTCCCTGGTCAGGAGTGAAACAGTCTTTGTCAGTCTGCCCCAAGTGTTGTGGCACTAAGGCCTTGTCCCTGTTTAGGAGAAGAATGGTCTTGTCAGTCTCCCCCAGGTGTTGCGGCACTAAGGCCTCATCCCTGATCAAGAGAACAGTCTTGTCCATCTCCCCCAAGTGTTGCGGCACTAAGGCCTCGTCCCTGGTCAGGAGAACAGTCTTGTCAGTCTCCCCTAAGTGTCGCGGCACTAAGGCCTCATCCCTGGTCAGGAGAACAGTCTTGTCCATCTCCCCCAAGTGTCGCGGCACTAGGGCCTCGACCCTGGTCAGGAGAAGAACGGTCTTGTCAGTCTCCCCAATGTGTCGCGGCACTAAGGCCTCATCCCTGGTCAGGAGAAGAACGGTCTTGGCAGTCTCCCCCAAGTGTCGTGGCACTAAGGCCTCGTCCCTGGTCAGGAGAACAGTATTGTCCATCTCCCCCAAGTGTCACGGCACTAAGGCCTGGTCCCTGGTCAGGAGAACAGTCTTGTCCATCTCTCCCAAGTGTTGTGGCACTGAGGCCTTGTCCCTGGTCAGGAGAACAGTATTGTCCATCCCCCCCAAGTGTCACTGCACTAAAGCCTCGTCCCTGGTCAGGAGGACAGTCTTGTCAGTCTCCCCCAAGTGTCGCGGCACTGAGGCCTCGTCCCTGGTCAGGAGAAGAACAGTCTTGTCGGTCTCCCCCAAGTGTCGCGGCACTAAGGCCTTGTCCCTGGTCAGGAGAACAGTCTTGTCCATCTCCCCCAAGTGTCGCGGCACTGAGGCCTCGTCCCTGGTCAGGAGAAGAACGGTCTTGTCAGTCTCCCTCAAGTGTCACGGCACTAAGGCCTTGTCCCTGGTCAGGAGAATAGTCTTGTCCCTCTCCCCCAAGTGTCGTGGCAGTAAGGCATTATTCCTGGTCAGGAAACCGGCCTTGTCAGTCTCCCTTGAGTGTGTTGTGGTTTAGGAGAGAAATAACAGTCATTTGTCAAGTGTAAGGTTTTGTTTGTCTGCCTAAGTTGTTGGATTTGCAAGATTTCCCTTTCCAGGAGAAAATGACGAATCAATTTTAATTGTGAGGATGTATTTAAATGCAGTCAGGTAATGTTTATCTTGTTCCAGCATGTAATCAATAATAAATTCCAAACTAAGCCCTTGATTGAGAACACAGTGTAAAACCAAAAAATGTTCCCTACCTGGTCATCTAGGAGAGCCATGGCTTCCTCTGGATCCTAGATAGATTTGTGAAGATGTAATTGATATCTTACCGCTGAAATTATTGTTTCGTCTATTAAACCATCTAGCAAAACACCATTTGAAGTATAGGCACTAATAGAATATCGTATACTGTAATTGAAATTGCGGAGAATATATATTATTCCTGAGAAAAACGTTTGTTTCCTAAGATTGCTCATGCCCAAATTTTCTTATTTTCTCGTGAAGTTGCAAAGCATCTCGAAGTTGTCGAGCCATGTTACATAATGTGTGGAATACATAAATTAAAATATGCGTTGTGCCGTAGACATGACCAAGAAGATGAAAGATAACTAGTTTAAGCTTTTCACAGCTAGAATAACAGTAGTGGCTATTACTGGGGTTTTGTCGTGTCTTTATGGACGCTAATGGCCTTTGAAACGTTTGATAAATAGCGTCATGACGATTCTGTACCGTGGAAAGAGGTGTAAGATCGCCTAGCACTAATCAAGAATTTCGGAATTCTTTACTCTGATAAAGCGAAAAAGACAAGGTACGTTGTTTTAACTGAAGTAAAAGTAAACAACTTAATTAAATTAACGGGTTTATTTGTTTTTCTTAAAGGTTTTGGCGGCTGCAATAATATTTTATTGTCTTACGATGTTATTTCAGTAACAAAGAGGGGAAAATTTGAACCCGACTGGGACTCTTGTTGTGTAAGAAAAAAAATCAGTATAATAGATACAACTTTATGTACGTAACCTCTCGCAGATATCTAGCACCTCCTTGTCCAGAAGGGGATCTTGGTGTTTAACCACGTGCTTTTGTCTCTGAAGGGTAAAATTTAGGGGCACATTCCGTTGTGACCCTGCCCAGTCATACACCTCCTGTTAAGAGAGAAATTTCTTTCAAAAATGTCTTTAATGCGAATTGTAACTAGGAAAAATACAAAATAGCATGCAGTGGGTGGGTGCTCCTTTCATTTGGAAAGTGGGTTGCCTTTTAAACTAGAATTAGGGGTCTGGAGCAGCTTTTTTCTTGTCATGTATTGAGGGGACTACAAATATTCAGTTAAACTGTAAATCAATATAATTCAGTTTTGTTTCCTCTGATCAGGAAATATTTATCAATGAAAAGAGGAGATTAATATTTCTAAGTAAGTGACCATGTACATATATGAAATATCTTGAATAAAATTTATTGTTATAAATCCTTAGAAGAGAGAGATGGAAACATTGTGTTTATCAATCCAATAATTGATCTTTAATGTATTCATATTAACCACTCATTCACAAGTTACTGTAAATACCTGGAAAAGAGCAGTTGCTTTGAATTTGCGTTTCAGTTGGGTACTGCAACACCGTAGGATTATTGTAATGCCCTCTTTGTCCTCAGGCAGTACCTGCTGACCCCTTACCTCTCTTAACTATGAAATTAAAAGGGAAAAACATTTCTTCTGTTTTGTTCTGCTAAACTTCCTTGACTTCATTCCAAGTAGAGAGAAGGGGGAATTAAAACACCAAAGAGGTCTGTCGGCCAGAAAATAACTGCAGCAATTATCCAGTGATTTTGAGAGGTTACCTTTACAAGCATTGCTGGAGCTATCTATGGAGTCGTTATTTTGATTCCAATATTCTCTATTCATAGTGATGTAGACTTTTTACCTAATGTTATTGAAAGATTTTTTCTTTCTTTTATCTCCTGGTTAGTCTTGTAGTATGTAGACAATATTGGAAATTATTGTTTTCAAAAAATAAAAGTTTTGCTCCTACTCATCACCAGACACCAGCATGACATTAAATATTTGATGAACACTCCAGGACATACTTCTCTATGTTCATTGGCCTGGTTTTTCTGTTGACATAAACTTATACTTTTATCATTCATCAACGTCAAAACTTTATGAATTGGCTTTAATGGAACGCAACATATTGTAGGGATATGTAAGAGACATTTTAGAGATATGTAATATTATACTATTCACCTTCATATCCATCTTAGTGGTTTGATCCTCCTTTTTATTGCTGACAGAAAAATATAGAACAATTTGCCTCAGTTAGGTACACTTTGAAACCCGGACTGTAAAAGTGGTGCATGTAGCATGTTTTTTCTGAAAGTAAGTTAGGTGCTACAAGCAACTTTTGGTGTTGGCAAGGGAGGTAATCTCAACTACTGCAAAAGATGTTTCCTCTTTTTCCTTGCCAATATCTTGTGTATCATTTTCATTCTTCTGTCAAGTGCATATTGCATTTTCATTGTGATTGCATGATTGAAAGGGTAAGTGCAGTACTGTGTGTGTTTGAAAAGTGCAGTTTACAGAAAATGGTAATTAATGTATGTTGAAGTTTATTCTAAAATATGAAAACCTACCTGAAAAACGTTCGACCAGGACTGGCCTGGCAGAGGTTGGTGCCAGGAAAAAAATCTGACTCTTGTGGCTATTTAGGCCAAACTTTGATATCACTGAAAAAAGAAAGATTTTACTAAACTCTCTATGATAAAATAGTACTATCCATCTGCAATTTATGTAAACTACTTGAACAATAAATAACTTGAGAGAAAAATGTTTTAATCAGCTTTGAATGGTAAGTCTTTGAGTGAAGTTGTTTGTGATAATATATCAAAACATAGTATACTCGCCACAATGAACAACACCAACTCTTTTTACAGTATATCATTATTGTTCTATTTTATTGCATTTACCATAGTATCCAATTTTAAGATGTTTTAACGATGACAACTTTCTAGTAAAACACAATGTAGTTATGTGCAGCTGAGTGCAGCAGAGGGCATCCATTATCTGTAAGGTCTATAATTACTGAATGGAACCTTTTTTACCTGTCATACGTTTATCATGTTTGTGTGTAAATATATAGACAATGATCAGATGAAAGCTGACTAAACGGAGAATTTTCTGGCTTTCTTCTTGAATCGCTATACTGCTTAATTCTCTTCAGTGTACACCATCTATACCAAGAATCAGCTTTGGGATAATTTATTTACCTCTTCTCCCACTTGCACTCTCCATACATGCCATCCAGTAGTACAGATCAACTGATAATGTTTGGAGCATGCTACAAATTCTGCATACAGCTAAAAATAGAAACAAAACTAATTACTTTTAGGGATTTGTTGACAAATGGGAATTATCCTCACTTTGATAACCTGAGTATGCAATTTGATATAAGTTGGAAAATTGTAAATCATGTACATACTCTAATTGTTGGAATGTTGTGTCATGTCATGTTTAGTAACATAATGCTATGATTTCTGGAAATGGCTGATATGACCTTTCTCTGTTTCTGACCAGGAATCCGTTAACCTTTAGTGGAATTTCTAGTACTAGGCAATGAAATTTGAACTTCAAGGTGATGCTGTCTTAATAACTACACTGTAGCCGTACAGGCACAAGATCCTAATTTTAACAACAAACAGCAAGCAGTTAACCTTCGCACAGGATCAAAATTATCCCCCTGTTTTATGATAATTAGTGTAAACATTTTAAAATCTCTCTTTGCCTGGTAGCATATCTGCAAAAAAGCAAGCAAGAGAAGCGTTTAATTGTGGAAGATTTGGTTTTTTCAGAGAAATCTACTTTTCCAGTTCTTTAACAGAATTGAAATGAGTTTGGAAGGAGAGTTTGATTTGAAATTTCTTTGTAATGATAGTGGTCCTTGTTGCAAATGCTATTAAGAATGCAGAGGAAGGGGTTGGGGCTGGACAATTTATTTTTGGGTATTCTTTGGGGTGTTTTGATTGGATAAGAGCTTAATGGAAACCTGTTGAAAGCCATATCACTAAAATTTAAGTCTTATTTCTTCTTTTCTCTCCCTCAGTGAAAGGGAAATTGAAGCATTACTTAGAGCTTTGAGTAGTTTCACTCAAATACCTGGTATGCTTAGGGTAGGGAGCCCCATAACCACATTATTTGCAACTCTAACATGCACACTAGGTTTTGTAATTATGGTGTAGCACTTTCCTGTAGCCACATGCAAAACATAGAACCTTCCACACATATCTTTCATTTTTCGCATATGTTTAGCACACTAGTTAGACACAGACTTCCATGAGTGGTGGAGCTATAATATTCAAGACAAGCCTCATCAAAGGTGAGATTTAAGAAGACAGGTAGGGACTCCAGCACAGCATAGTTTTGGCAAAGTTCCCTCTCGCATAGAAGTACCTCCTCCACCCTGTCCAGTCTCCCTAATGCCACTAGGGAAGCAAACAACCAACACAACTGAATTTGTTAAGTGGTACACATGAAAGAAAGACAATAAGCTTCAGTGGTCTTAAATTCCTTTATGAATACTTTGACCCAACGCTACAACTACAGTGTGCAAAGAAAGTTATGTATAATAGCCCAGGAACAGTGGATTTTCTGATTAGGCTAGTGAATTCTTACTCTCACTTGCCCAATGGATGGGCAGATTTTTTCAAGATTCGTTCAAATCACACAATTTTGGGCCGGTAAAAATCACTTGAGGGCTAGTACATGCTAATCATGGCTTGCCCTTCAGGGCAAGCAGTAAGGCCCACTCTCTTTACAATCTGAACTACCTGAAAAAGAATGAAGCCTGGCAAACTATTGTAAAACCTGTGTTGAAGCATGCATCCTGTGTATCCAATCTACCCTTTCAATTAACAGTACCTTTTCCGAGGTTTTGACAAACAGCTCCCACTGGGCTTAAGTCCTCTCGAAGACACCAACTACATTTAAATGTTTTCCCATTAGAACATTGAATTTGACCATTATTAATGTATTGTACTGTTAATGATTGTCACCATAAAGCTAGTGCAGCAATCAATGATAGTAAAGATGACATACCAATAAAATTAATAGCTAATAGTTTTTGTAATAAAACGTTAAGTCACCTACCTGGATTTGGAAGCCACAGGAAATTTTTCTTTTTCCTTGATCCTCCGAATAATTCCAGTAGCTTCACACCATCTTGGAGGCCAGTTGCAACCTTTGACATGGCATGCCCTCTACAGTATGATGCGAATAACTCTAACCTAGAGTAAGGAAATATTAGGTATTAGTATCACCAATCATAACAATTCATTATATTGTAATTTTGAATAGATTTCCCTCGTTTTACTGGAAATTTTCTTAAACATGGCACTTGCAGAAATTACAGAGAAAGGTAAAGACACTAGAACATACTGTAATCATAGGGGCCAATATTCTTTAAAGACCAGTGTGAAAGTTACATTTTATCTGGAAGGGTAACAAATGAGTGGATAAATTTGTTTTTTTCCTCCTGGAAAAGTTTGGTTTTCACTCTTCCAACCTCTTCATCAAAGTTTATGATAACAGTATTAAAAAGCAAGTTAAGAATGACTGGTTATTTTCATTGAGTATGCAAGCATTGAAATAGCTGAGTAAGCGCGTCTCCTATTTAGCAGAGTACATCCGGCGTTCAAGGTATCACAGAAGGGAAATTAGCGCATGGGCGGAAATAGCATACAAACTAATGACTTGGGTTACTTAATTTACTTTTAAAATTTTGATCATTAAGCAGAAAGGGAGCTTTTAAACGCCTGCACTGTTGACAAGATTAGTTTATTTGACGTTCGTTTTTCATTGGGAAAGTGGTCAATACATTGAACTCAAAAAGAGTTTCAGTCAATTGTGCGTTGACGCTCCAAACTAGAGCTTTTGAGCAAAGGTAGTGAACCTTTTTTGGGGGACATTATCTCCAAATTTCATGAAATACATTGAAAGTTAGCCAAAAATGAAATCTTTAGAGTTTAAATCTCAAGCCAAAAGTGATTGTGCGAGAAAAAGCGACGTCTCATCAATCCCGCACGTGCCTTCTACTCTCAAATTTTTTTTTGCTTTATCTACCGAAGTTAATGAGGCACCAAATTATAACTTTCAGAGGTTGACAGATTTTTAGTTTTTCTGTTTTTTAAACAACCAAACGAAATTTGCGAGAAAACAAAAAGATTTATAAACTTGGTCAAAATGACGTTTTGGGACTAAATTTGTTGTGAGTTCACCGATGCATCGATTCACTGCGATACATTGCGAAAGCGTACAAGGCACCCGCTGGGCTGAGCGGTGGACAGCATCCTTTCAATGTTTTCACATTGGAACTTTCAGACGAAATGGTAAAGCATTCTCCAGAGTTAAAAAGTATTTGCCGGGCTAGAAGCGTTGAATGCCTAGGTGTAAGTCTAGTTTTTAACTTCCCGCCCTGTGTTGCTCTCTGGTTTGTGTGCCAGCGACGTGAAAAATATTCAGTCTAAGCTCATTTGAACAGTAGAACTAGAAGGTTCATTAGAAATAAGATGGACAAGTAGAGTCCAATTCCACTTGAACAATTTAAATCAACTGAATTCAATTTTTTGTCGTATGGGAAATGTAGGACAATTATCAGTAGGTATCATCAACTCGACAGAAACTTCATATAGCGAATTAGTCCGAAGTAACTTACACCTTGAAGCGAACTCATTCAGAAGAAGCGAGCGACAAGAGAAACAAGACTTACCCACCGAGGTCTTTTCCACTAAAGAAGGAAAAGCACCGCAAAGAAGATCACCTATCTGAGAAGCGGTGTGGTTTTTTGTAAAGGCAATGTCCATCACCTGCCTCACATTTATAAGCCGACTCATTTCTGCGTCCACAGGAACAGCAGTCCTCTTCTTTCCCAATAACACCACGGTCCTCTGAACAGCAAGTTTGCTGTAGCTCATAATGTAGCTTTACAGTGAATGCTACCAAAGCACGAAAACACAATGTAAGAACTGCAGCTGTACGCGCCTACTGAATCATTAAAAGAACCCCACCGAACAAGAAAACTGAAGCCCTTTATCGATCGGTTGATCAATAACTAACTATTCATAAAAAATTTTCTCACCTTCAAGTTTACATGAATCAACAACGAAACTGTGAAATAAATCAAATCTTGACGCAGCGGATTTCAATCATAGAAAAGGCGGATAGAGGACACCCCTAAAACAAAACACTCGCTTATAATACGGCAAATGGGTAACGAAATCCAGTGTAAATCTGTTACTAATATGTAAGTTGAGACAACGTGCAATCACACCTATATTCAACAACTCAAAATAAATGATAACGAACATACATACTGACCAATCTGTATTTTAAGTCCATCTTGGTAGATCCAAAAAAGAAAGAAAACATTTAAGCATCCTAGCAGTCGTTAATGCCCAAACGATCGCACTTCGTACACGAAAACAAACTCCACCACCCCCTCCGAGTGAACGCTAGCCACGTCACAGTGATGACTCCCGAGGTGTGCAAGGGCGTTAATACGTATTAATGTGAAATATGTTTCACCAAACCAGAACAAGGCTGGAGCTGTTTCTATTAGTAGAAGTGTTTTATCAGAATTCTTTCAACACGAGTATAACATGGCTTTACGTCAGTATACGGCCTTAGAGCAAGGTCCTGTATTGAATGTTATGCATTAGCTACAGAACAGGAATCTTCTCGCCAATCCACTTCGCTGCGCACAGTGTAATAACGCAATGGATGTAAAAGAAAAAAACGATGGCCACGTGGAAGGTTTTCACTGGTGAGCCAACAAGACTTCGCTTTAAATATACTATTTAGAACAGAACGGATTGAAGAAGTAACTTTATTAGCTGAAGTGACATCAGAAT
>NC_142676.1:12761491-12786491 GCF_964200805.1 Pocillopora damicornis
ACAAAAAAATCAAATTTCTTAATTTTTCGTCCTCGTCAGAAAAAAAATGCATTTTTCTCCACAAATAGGTATTTTAGATTGTGAGACAAACCGAAGAGTTAGTTTAGAGCAAAAAAGTTATATCAAATATCTAGGCGTTTTAATTGATCAAAATTTGTCATGGAAAAACCACGTTGACTCTGTTATCATAAAAATAAGTAAAACAATAGGGATGATTGCAAAGCTGAGGTACTTCGTTCCCTCTACTGTCCTGGTAAATATTTACAATTCATTAATTCTACCTTATATAACTTATGGACTCCTTGCCTGGAGCAATGCGTCAAATGCTTATTTAAACAAGATTTTAGTTCTTCAAAAGCGAGTTTTGCGCTTAATCTATTTCACCGATCGAAGAGAGCATGCCATCCCTTTATTTGCCAAAGCAAAAATTCTGCCTGTTACGTTCCTATATTATGAAGCCGTAAGTAAACTTATGTTTGACGTGCGCAACCAGAGGGCTCCCATTAATATTTTGAAACTATTTACTAAAACATCTCTTATTCATACCTACAATACTCGATCATCCAAATCGCAGCTCTTTGGTACAAAGTACTCTAGACTTAACCTACAAAAAAAGGCTTTCTCGCGTGTTGGTGTCAAAATTTGGAATAAGATACCGAAAGAATTCAAAACGTTATCAAAACATTCCTTTAATAAACAAATAAAAACGTCTTTATTTCAGATACTAGATAATGAAGATTCTTATCTTGATGTTGAAAAGATCTCCTCTAAACTTAAGGACTGCATAATTAAAACAAATTGATCCGATTGCTTGAACAACTATTGATGTATTTACCAGTTATGCTTCTCTTTATAATTTAACAATATCTAACTGTTTAGTTTTTAATTTTCTTTATATATTGTAAATAATGTTTGTTGATGATTTACCCGCCTCGAATAGCAAATGTGCTATCTGCGGGTCAACATAATCTAAATTATTTTGTAAGAAAAAGAAAAATAAAGTGTGTGTAAGGCCAGATAGCTTTAATCAATGGATGGCAGGCCAAGGGGTTCCATAAAAAACAATGCAAGGCAATCTCAACAAGTGGAAATATTTAACATTGTCAATAAGTGGAAATATTTAACATTGTCAATAAGTGGAAATATTTAACATTGCCATGTGGAACCATGAATATACACCCACTATACATAGCGAGTTATCCAGTGGATAAAGTTATCTGGCTGTTTAGCAATGCAGGCAAGGTCTTCTCCAAACAAAAAAGGCAACAATGCAAAATGACAACACTAGATAGCATTAATTTTTATTGAAAATTTTCAATTCAGTTTTCCCTACAAACTATTATAGTATTACTATGGTCAAACTTTTACTTCTTGAACTTTTAGGTGTATCACAGAGAATTCCATGAAAGATTATAAAGTCATTTACTGCTTTTAAATATTTTCATTCGTTCTGGAGATTTAAGTTTATAAAATGTGTGAAATATGGAAATGACAGGACTGATGATGTCATACACTCAACCCAGTATTCTGTCTAAAGTCTAAAATTAATGAATAAAAATATCTCTGCCAATTTGAAGCAGAGACCAATGAAACTTGGTACATGTAGGCTAATACTTCTACAGGCAACACACCTAAGCCTATCAAAATTCTGTTTGCACAGTAACTCACTCTTTCCCAGTCTCTGCCAACCAGATTTCAATAGTTTAGTAGTTTTCAGCAGGAAAAGCATCAAATAAGGCCACAAAATATCCTCTTTCTGTTAGTGGTTTTTATTGGGTTCAATACTTGTAAAGTAAAATTTGGTATTTAGTACATAATCACTATTATTATTGTACAAGCAATCGTGCATGTTGGTTTGCTCTTCGCATGGAGTTGTATGTGCTTAGTAGAAGACATGATGAATACTCTTGATGACTGTGATCTACTAGAAAAAGTTGTCAATATGACTAATGTACAAGAACATAATGATGTTACAGTGTCAATAAAGTACAAGAATTCAGAGCTATTCCTCTTTTTTTTCGTATCAACATCTTATCATCTTAAACTGTGGCATTTAGTACCTCAAACCCTCTTGTATTGAGTACCCTGTACATCCAAGGGATTGAAAGTTTTATACATGAAAGTTTGGGAGAACTCGAAAAAGCTGTGGAAAACTTGTCTGTGGGCTCATACTCCTACTGTATTTCTCTTTTTTTTTAGAACTTGCATTATGTATTATAAAGCTCAATTAAGTATTCTGATTAAAGCGTTGTGTTGTTTAATTCTTTAGATAGACTGTTCTGCAGTTGATTGTACCCCAAAGGATCTGTGTTCTAAAAAAAACAGGACACAGGACAGTTAAGAAAGAGAAAACAAAAATTGCAAATTGGTTGGAGAAATAATGAAAGAGAAACAAGCAAAAGAGAAAATCAACTCATATGAGTACAAGTCCAAGTCCAAGTGCAAGTGTACCTGAAGAGACAAGTTCAACAACAAGAGCTCCCAAAACCAGAATTACGTTGGGACTGATGCAACTCAACAAGAGTAAGAACAAGTTTGTCTCTGTAAGGTATGCTAGGGGAGGTGGCAGCCACACTTAAGATGTGCCACTCACTGCCACAAAACAAGAGTTGATTGAGATGGGTAAAGATGTCTTTTTGCAGGTGTTACACCCATAGTAAAAACTTCTGATTTTACTTTTGATCTGGCTAATTTTACAGGAAAAGCTATAAATAAACTTTGAGACAGTGATGGGCATGAACAGCCCTTCACCATTCAAGAATATTTCGAAACTTACAAGTTGACAAGAGTTAGCTATATCTTACATGCCAGTCCTGTGAAGATTCTGATGATAAAGAGGTCATGGCCAATGTCTTTGGGCCTTAAACGAGCAACAGTCAGTCATCCAGAACTCCTCAAAACAAATGCAAGGCCTGGCGTCATCACTTACACACTCAAGTTGAAAATGAAAGAAAATTGTGGTAAAACCTAAAAAAGAAACAGTATGAAGAGTTCTGAAAAAGCCTTGAACCGGATAGAAAAAAGCAAGCAGCTTTAGTTGGAGAAATTGAAACACTCTCCAAATTGGAGGAATTGTGGCCCATAAAGGCTTCAAAAGTTCCTGCTGAACCAGAAAGTGGTTCTACCCGTGTGCTAATGGTTGCACAACATCCTGTCCAGGGAAGAGAAACGCAGTTTTTTTTCAGCAGCGGAAAAGATGGTGGCTGTCTATGATTGATTAGGCTCCTTAGATCTACACCCTGAACATTTCAGTTTACAATTCCACCCTGCAACTACTATATCACCTTTGGATATGAAGATGTGGTCACGTACATGAGGGCCTTGGATGAATCACTCTTCATGGGCACAAGTTCCCCAGAGATCAGTTTCATACATTTTGGTGCTTGTACTAGTCATGATGTAATTGCCACTCATGACAAAAATTGTGAAAACTTATCGCTGCTGGCCATTGATCCAGTTACTGAAACTTTGCCTCAGCAACTTATGGAACTGGATGAAGAAAGGTATCTGTATTATACTGCATATTATAATAGCCAGTGAGGCTGATATGAACATGCTTTTACCAAAGGAAATTTGAAAGATTTCAGTAAAGAGACCTCAAGTTTTGGATCCTTGTTAATGGTATGTTATTTCCTAATTGTAGATCCACGCTGCAGCAGCAACCTTGAAGCCAGCCAAAAGGTAAGTATACATTATTGGTCATACAAAATGTCCAAATTGGGCCTGTAGACAGGTTCCATGGTCAAAATAGCCTGAAAATAGCCTCCCGCTTTAAAGATGATATGATGTCACTGTTAAAGTTGGATTGCGTTTCTTCTTTCAGAATTATCAATGAAAGAGAAAAGCTTGAAGAGGGTGTAGGTTTGGGTGTAGCAAGAATTGTCGTTGTTACGTTCTGGCAACAATTGTTTGCAGCTACAATGGTCAGTGACAAAGAAAAGTTACCATGTATTCACCACGACTTACAAAAAAGCGAATGGACAGCAATAGAGTGTTAGAACTCAAACAGTACCCAGAGTTCAGCAGCCTCACTGGCCTCGATGACTTTTCTTCTGCCAGGATGCCATCAGCAAAGAAGACTGCTAGAATGCCGCAGAGTCAACCAGAAAATGAAGCCAAGACTCAGTGCTTAGACTACCTCAAAAAGTTTATTAGATCTCTGGATGCTCCTGCTCTGGGCACTTTCCTGAAATTCACTATGGAAAGCGATATACAGCCTGAACACCAGGAAGTTTCATTTACCTCAATGGATGGCGAGTTGCGGCGACCAATTGCCTGCACCTGTGGCCCGTTGTTAGAGTTACCAAGAACTTACCGTAACTACACCGAACTAGCTGAAGAGTTCACAAGCCTGCTTAGGGAAAAAGGAGCACGGGCAAGTTTGATTACTCGCATCAGACTATCACTAGAAGATGTGTCTGGGCTTGTTATTTCTGTGTTCTGACAGTGATCTGTGAACATTTAATACAGTTTAGTCAGAGAAGCAAAGTTTTGCTGTAGTTCATGCTAGAGCTGAACTTAAGAAATTGTTCCTGTTTGGTTTTGAATTATTGATTGCAACTAGTCAAAGAGTAGAAGCATAAGTGGAAAGGTATGCAGTCGAAAAGGCTACCTGTTTTTTTAATTGGTTTGTTACAATTTTGTGCCTGTAGTTCAAATATCACGGTAAATTCAGTTATTACTTTTTCTGCAACAATCTGTTGTTGAGTTTCTGTTAACTTTTAATTCCTAGATGAAAGGACCGTCTCCACAGTTATTATATTTTGTAGGTAGAAAGAGAAGTAAAGAGAGATTGAGGATGTATGTTCAACATTGTGTGCACATTGTATACATCCATCTTGCGCACTGATTGGTTGAAAATCGAGTTTTTCTCAAACAATTAGGTTATGAGCTTGAGATTTCTTTTGTTTGATAGTTGACGAGGGTGCAGCCCGACTCAACTATTACGCATAGAAAATTGAGAGCAAATAATCGAATTGTTTTAGGATAAGTCTACTAGTTGAGAAAACTTTGTCTAAATCCTCTTCATAGACACTTTGAAAACAAAAAGAAACAGTCGTCATTTTTTTTGTGCTATCCACAACAGAATAGCTAGTGAGTAGCTTAGCCAATCAGAGAACAGCATTTATGGCATTCATGATAGAAGGCTTGTAGATTTATACTTTAACTCAATAGAAACATAATATATCCGTTCCATATCTTAAATAACCATTTCCTTTAGCGATTCTGGTACTTGAGGAAAAGGGCAGCTTTGTCAGTTCCTATTTTCTCTTCTATAAACAACACAATAAAGGTAAATTAACATGCCTCTCCAATGACTAGGTAAAGTCATGACACTGAAAGTAGCTTCTTCAAAAGGTGTGCAAAATTATCATTATCAACTCATGCTGGTCAATGCTGAAAGGGAATTTTCATGAAAGAAAAACGAAACCTTCATGATGCCTTACCCTCATTCTTGAAATAGACTAGTTAAAAAAGCATCCAACTCAGTAGCAATAGATTTAGCTCTTCATCTTTCATTGAGGTCCATATATTACACAGAACATTACATGCTTGTTGATAGGTATTTTATCTTTTTATTTTTATATTTCTCACTGGTTCCATTTCCCCCCAAAAAGGTAACTATGAAAAACAGTGACATTGTAACAGACGAGTTTACAGTTTGGATAGAACCCATTCTTAAGTTCTGTCAAATGTAATTGACAGTTTTCTTTTGGAAGGAACACATTCTGTGACTTGTGCATCCAAACAAATGAGCAGATGCCTTTTACAATCTATCAATGTGGTGAAGTAGTTCCAGATACAAAGACACAGCCTCGTCTGTGTTTGTTGGCGATTGTAAGTCAATATCTTCTATAACGAGTTCAGCTAAATGTACAAAGAAGAGTAGCCAAGAGGATGGTGTCAGGTGCCTCATAGATTTTCTGCAACATCCAAATCACTTTCATTGGTGGCAATTTTGTAATGTGTGGTGTTCGATTCTCTTGAGAGGAAAAACAGTTCATCAGGTCTCCTGGCAGGTGTTTCCCCATTCGATGGCCTTATTCTATGCGAATTCCAGTGCTGTGACACTCTATGCAACTCCTCCTGAATTAAGCTCATGAAGCAAAACCTTAAGCACTCTACATTCGAGTGACCATGAGCATTTCTTTTACACCTTAAGCATCAACTGGATGACATTGCTATTGTCAAAGTGCCCTAAGGGTGTTAAATTTTCGAAAAAACGTATCCACCAGTCTGTATAACTTTTCCTGAGAAAGGCCCACCAAACCTCAATCCTTTGGTTGGCTACAGATTTACCACACAAAAAGCTCTTTTTTCTAGCTAAGTTGTCTCAAAAGTGACATCTAAGAAATCACTGGACCGCTGCGACAAGTATGTTTTCAGTCTCACAATCACCTCACACTACCTGTGGACAACTACCTAACTGACGGACTCAATCTAAGTAATTTTTTTACCATTACCATTGGGTTATTGTTTGAGGGGCCTACCTCCAGCCACAATATGTAACAACTGTAGCCGTCAATAGCACTATGAATGCAAAACCCATAACACTTCAGCTTGTCATAGCCATCAATATGCCATATGCAGTTAGGGCCTGCTACCATGTACCTCCTCCTTCCAAATCGTTTCCTCAATCGTGACTCAACGCCATCAGGATCTAGGTTCTTCACTATTCGTCATACTGTGTCTCAATCAATCACAATCCTGTGGTCTGTTAGTAGATACTGGTGCATTTTTCAATAGCCAATACGACTTCCACTACTCTGCAACTCTTGGTTTACTGCATTTACCACCCTATGAGTCCTAGACTGAATCTTTCTTTGTTGAAGCCCTTGAGATCTAAGAATCCTTTTTAGCTGACATAGAATTAAGTGAAAGCTGTGACATAAGAGAAGAAAGGACATAATCTCAGGGTAGTTAAGACTGAGATGACAATATTACTTGATCAAATAATTTTGTCCATGGTTGCCATATATATTCCTTATGGTTGGCAGATAATCTGGAAGAGCCCAGTCATCTGAAACTTTCAGCAAAATGAGGAAAGTGGTCAGAAAGAAACGCTCATGGTCACCAACCATCTTTGTCCATCGATCTAGAGTCAACATGCGTGTCCAAAGCACATGACTTGTAGTTTTAACTTTGGTTAAGGTGCGATCACTATTTTTGTAAGTTGCAATCACAAGTCCTTAAGTTGTGGTCGCAAGTTAGTAAGTTGCGATCACAACTTAGTAACTTGCGAAGGAAAAAATCAGTGTGTCCCTTATGAGCCACTGTACGACTCTGACTTGGAGTATGGAGAAATGCTACTGATAAAATATGTTCATCGAATCTGAAATGACTGACAGGTGATGTTATAAAATCTCAGGAATGTTAACCAGCTCGTACAAAGTTTTGTATCCCAAATACACCTTATTATGAGAAAAGAAAAATTAGAAATGCCACACCTCAGTCTTTAGGGTTTGATCGTAAGTTCACTGGTTGGATTGCTTTACGCATTATAAATAAGTCATCTTGATACCTGAGCTTTTTATTTTTGGATACCTTGATTATTACAAAGGAAAGCCAATTGGAAACCATCAACTTTACAAAGTTGGAAGCAATTTCTCTGCAGATTTAATCTGCAAACAATATAAACAGGCCAGCACAAGGGTGTTCCTGTCAGCCACTGTCACAGGGGGAAGCCAAACAGATAACTCTCCACCTGACTTGGGACAAAGGGAAATCATCACCACAAATCGAAGTAAATACTGAGTCACAAGTGATTTTCATAGTGAAAGGACGATAAATATATCCTCTTGATGGCACTTGAATGCTCAATGTCCTTATTCCCATAATCCCAATTCATGTTTGGCAACAATTTTAGCCATAGCTATAAGTCAAGATCACAAAGACCCAGTTATTGTAGCTATAATTACTGCTGTGGACCAAATTTCAATATCACAGTGTTTATAGAAGGATAAGACACATTTCTTGTACTCAGTAGGGTAAATGAAGCACTCGCATTGGTTGGATGAGATGTTTGTAGCCATTTCTGCTGAGTAACTGCTGAATGCTGCACACCTAGTTTCAAATTGAATTAATTAGTTTTCTGTCTCATGTCCAGGTGCACAAGCTCCTTCAACTTCCACACAAAGTTACCTTTGGAGGAGTGTGTACAGATGGTTTTTCCCAAACCATATTTCCTTTAACCACTGCAAATGTCTGTCCTGGAGTTTCCTTCATTGAAATCCCATTCAAAGCTGTAAGCTAGTTCACATTATACCATAGCTCTAGTAAATGTAACAGGTAAACAAAACCTGAAAATAATTATTTGCTTAAGATGTTTTCAAAATATACAGTGCACTTCAAGTTTAGATTCATTGTAATCCTTAATTACTATGTGGTGAGGTAGTCTAAAGGTAACTCCAAGTGTACTGATTGGTTCTTACTTGGCTGGTATTTTGTCAGATGGACAGTTTCCAGCCATGATAAATGGAGATTTTTTCAGAGGATTACCTCTTCTGGATATCTTACATTGATTCCACAGATGGAAAAGAAGGTACATACATGATTTAGGGGGGCACCTATCGGGGCATGGGCACTTACCTAAGGAAATATGATTACAAAACACCAATAAGGATATCAAGTCCTTTCACATGATTTGTCTAGATCCCAAGCTAGTTTAACCATTGGGAAGAAATTGAATGATTTCTTCTGTTTCCAGCCATGCAGGCACTTAGCAGCCAAACTCTTGGTGTACCTCAGATTATTCTGAATAATTGTACCCGTGTTGTTTTAAAATGCTCTGTCAAATAATGCAAATCCTTCTGGAGCATACTTAAATGGGGTTATACATACACTTCAACTCTTACAGCCAGCACACATGCTCAATGAGATCTGAAAGAACATGATAAAAAGAAATAAATAAAATATTTAAAAGGTATACATTTACTATCATTGTGTTGTCATTTTTAAGATACAAAGGCTTATTCCAGTTTTTTGGGGGTTAAATGTTGGGATTAGGTGATTTTGATACCCTTAACTAGTGTTAGATTTACCTGAAGCTGTATGGCTATAGATGCTGACACTAACAAGCCTGATTAATTTGATGACCATTATCTGGGCTATATTGTCAGTCACTAATTCCAGAGGTCCTCATTAAAATAATATATAATTCAACATCATTATTGTAAAATACTATAATAAATTACTTTTACCTTATGGGATCCTTTTAATGCCTATAATGTACATCCCTTGATATTTCGAAAGGTTAAAATGAACATTCATGCTATATTAAAGTATTTACAGTTAGTAATGAATTTCCTGAATGCCTATTATGAAAAAAATTAGCCTGTCCTTGCTAAAATGACAGAAAATACAAGGGATGTTTTCAGAAATTGTGTAAAAATGTTTAAGAGCGAGATTGAATGGAAAGATTTTGCATTTAAGATAAAATGGACGAGAGAAATTTAGCATGTAGGAAAAGGCTGAAGGAGAAATGAATGAGAAGCGAGTGGGGAAAACAGAGGGGCCAGGGAATGGAAGGGAAGCTAAGGAGGAGAGAGAAAGAGAGAGAATGGGTAAGGGGAAGGAGAAGAGACTGTGGAATGGGACCATGACAGGACGGAAAACGAGTGCACTGTAAGTACCTCCCGTTGTCCCATACAAAGCCTTAAAAAACTTTTCTAAGGCTTTGTATGGGACAACGGGAGATACAGTGCACGCATTTTCCGTCCTGTCATGTGAAGAGGGGAGGGTGGGTAGAATGAATGGGAGTTTAATTTGGTTACAGGTCGTGGTTAGTAGATGAGTCTGGTGAGGAGCGATTTTTTGGGGTTCAGTTGAAGATCCCATTCACTTATTTTAAATGCCCTTTTATTTTATGTTTTGTCCTTTTCTGAGTGATTTTTTTTCTGGTTAGTTTTTTCCCTGTACACTGTTTTCAAAGTTGATCTGGCTAGTCTTTTAATGCATTTGGTGATTAAATTTAATTTTACTGTTGAGAACATCTAGAGTGTTTTCTGTCAATGACACATCTGAGAGCAGTTTTGCGAGCATTGCTTTAATAATAGGTACACATGCACTTGTGTATAGATAACAGAAATCTTCCAAGAAAAAAGGTAGGGCATTGACATCTGTCCCTTTGTGTGCTTTTGCTACTAGAGAGAAACACAGCTGAAGTTCCTCAATTTACTGTATTTCAGAAAGTCCCACAACTAGATTTAGTGTTGGAGGATGCTTTTGTACCTGGAACTTGTAACCTCTACTATAGAGGTGGATGGTGTGCTTCTTTGTGTGGTCTCACCTGGAGCTCTAATGCTAGATTTGGCAAGGGAAGGTGCTCTTATACTCTGGAGCCTGCAACTTCTACTATAGAGGCAGAAGGTGTACGTTCCGTTTGTGATCCTTGACCACTTCAAGTCACATGACGAGTGGCGTGAGCAGCCACTCAGTACTTTTACTCTATGTATTTGTTGACTCATGTCATTTTCCAGTTTTATTTCAAGTCTAGAATATAATGTCAAACCACCATTTATTGACTACCATTCAATGACTTGACATGGTGTCAGAGTTTTGGGATAATTAGAGCAAACCAAAACACGTCGAAATATCTGAATTTCAAGCAGCTGAACACACCAAATAAGAGAATATGGCAACAGGCTTCAAAACTGCGGAGATGAATTGGCGAAATTCAAGCAATACTGCAACCTGGTTTTCAGTGGGCCATACTCAAAGAAGTCCGAGAAGGAACAAGCCTTGTTCATCTTACTGTGGATTGGCAGGCAAGGATAGAAACCTACAATAGCTGGACCTGGGAAAATGCAGAAGATTGCACAAAACCTATGAAACTTGGGGTGCGATTTGAAAAGCATGTGGTGCCAAACATAAACCACAGATTAGCCAGATATCAGCTATAACAGATTTGGCAGAAGAATGACAAATTTATCGATGACTTCTTGACATGTTGCCAAAATCAAGTGACGAAGTGCAGGTTCAGGGACCAAGCAGAGACACAGCTTCTCAAGCAATCGTTGGAACTAAATACAAGAAAGTACAAGGAAGATTACTAGAAAAAGGAGAACAGCTTACTTTCAACAAAGCTATTGACGTTCCAAGGACTTACGAAGCCACTGTATCCCAATTGGAACAGCTTGATGGTGAATACAACAGAGAAATTCATGGATTTAAAGGAAAAAGGAACACCAATAACAACAAACCCAAGAAATGTCCTAACTGCGGACTCAAACATCCTTTACAACCCAGGGACAGATGCCCTGCATATGGATCTACGTGCCTGAACTGCAACAAAGGCAACCACTGGGCAAAAGTTTTCCATTCCAACTACCAGGGAGGAACAAGAGGCAGAGGAACAGAGGAAACCCTGCATCGCATCCATGCTCCAAGAGCATAGAACAGTGTAACAGACAAAGATCCACAAGTAGAAGAAGTAGAGATGAAGATGAAAGAGGGCTAAGGAACCAGTTCGAAATAATTACTTTTGAATCAATCACAGTTGATGCTATTGTGTCTTACGCTCCACCCACAGATGAAGCATTTGTGACCATGAATGTTGACCTACACAACAGCAGCTGCCCAACTGCAGTTAAAGTCAAATTAGACACTAGAGCCAAAGGAAACCTACTCCCCTTGAGACTGTATCACAGTATGTACCCTCAAAATCTCAAACCTGAAGGTTTCCCAAACCAGGAGTCCTCAAATACTCACCCACAGTGCTCAAAGCTTATGGAAGGGCCAAACTGAGACAAATGTAAAATTGGCAAATGTAAAATTCCATGCAATTATTGAAACAATTACTTTTGAATCAATCACAGTTAATGCTATTGCACCTCACGCTTGACCTACGTAGGAAGTATTTGTGACCATGAACGTTGACCTACACAACAGCAGCTGCCCAACTGCACTTAAAGCCAAATTAAAAACAGGAGCCCAAGGAAACCGACTCCCCTTGGGACTGTATCACCATATGTACCCTCAAATCTCACGCCCAAAGATTTTCCTAAACCAGGAGCCCTCAAATAATTACCTATAGTGCTCACAGCCTATGGAGGGGCCAAGCTGGGACAACATGGCAAATGTAAAATTCTGTGCAATTTTGAGAGCAGGGGATCGATCACAACTTTTCTTGTCACAGAAGGTGAAGGACCAGCCATTAATGGTTTACCAACAGCCCTAGCAAGACAAGAACTACAAAACGTTCCTTGGATTAGCAACTTACATGAGTCCTTTCATTTCTAGTCTCAGCACCCTGACAGCCCCCTTGTGAGAGCTCGTCAAGGAGAACATAGCTTTTAACTGGAACACAGCAAATCAGCAAGCCTTTGATGCAATCAAAGATGCCATCAGTACAGAGACTACACTTGTGTACTATGACCCAACAAAAGAAGTCACTTTCCAAGCTGATGCCTCAACAACTAGTCTTAGAGCTACCTTGTGCAGGATGGAAAGCCAATTGCTTTTGCCAGCAAAGCTCTAATGGACACTGAATCACGTTATGCCAACATTGAGCGAGAGCTCTTAGCTGTGATGTATGGATACAAGCGTTTTCACACCTACCTCTACGGTCGAAGTTTAGTTTCGTCACAGAATCTGACCACAAACCCCTGGAATCTATCCAGTTAAAAAACCTGATCTCAGCACCCCAAGGCTGCAACGGCTGCTCCCATGCTTACAGCCATATGACGTCACTATCAAATATTGACCTGGCAAGCAAATGCAGATAGCCAATGCCCTCTCAAGGCTCTCACCAGAAGAAGACATGCCAATACCAGACCTTAATGAGCAGATTCATCATGTATGCCCTCAGTTTTCAAGTGAATATTTACAGAAGATCCAAGCAAGAACAGCCAAAGACCCAGAGCTCACTGCTCTCGAGGAGGTTGGCCAACTACAGCAAAAAAATTACCTACATTCATATGACCCTATTGGTCCTATTGCGCAGAACTGTCTATTGAAGACAGCTTGATTATGAAAGGCCCCCAAATAGTCATGCTGCAGGCGCTCCAGGGAGGCATCTTATGTAAACTACATGCAAGTCACCAAAGTAGAAAGAAGACCAAGTTGAGGGCATGCACATCAGTATTTTGGAGGAACTTGAACAAGGATATTGAAGAAATGACCAAGTCGTGTAAAATATGCCAGGAACTCCAGCCGAAAAAAGCAAGAGAACCTCTATTACAAACCAAAGTATCACCCAGGCCATGGCAAACCTTAGAAACTGACATATTTTACCTTGACAGTGACAAATACCTTCTGATTGCAGATCATTACACCAAGTACCCATTTGTCAGAAAAGTTCCAAAGGGCCACAGCACTAGTAAATGTGTGGTTGATCTTACCAAACAAGTCATGAGGTCAGACAATGGATAGATAGATAGACTGTGTTTTATTAAAATTACATTGCAGATAAAACTGAATTGCGTAACTTCACATTAATTAATTAATTGTACAAACTGTTTCTGCAACACATATTTATGAAACTTGTTGCCGCTCTGTCGGTCTTACAACGCTTAAGATTGAAATTCCTCTGTTTCCTAAAATTGTAATTAACCTGATAACTTTTTGGGATTAAAGAATGAATTTTGTTGTTTTTGTTTTCTAAAACTGATCGGAAAAGTGTCGATGTCAACTGTTCTTGGTGGGTTCTCAAGCTTGGGATGTTTGCTTGATCGAGGGCTTCTTTGTATGATGCTCCTAGGAAGATGCATGCGAGGGCTCTTTTCTGCACTCTCTCCAGATCGACTTGTAGATATTTCGGAAGTGCATGGTGGAACACTGGGCAGGCGTAGTCTAGGCAGGACCTGATGGTTGCGCAATAGATTGCTACAAGATCGATTGTAGGTACTTTAGCCCGCTTTAGTTGAATAAAAAAATAGTGTTTTGAGGTGGATTTCTTTATTATTTCTGTAATATGGTTGATCCAAGTTAGAGTGGAATTAATATTGAGTCCAAGAAGTTTAACACACTGCACAGATTCAATTAGTTCCCCGTCCACGTTGGTTTTTGGAAATTGGGGGTATTGAGGGCTAAAGCTAATCAACAGTTCTTTGGTTTTTGCGCAATTCAATTGAAATAGATTTTCCTCAGACCAGGACTGTACTTGGTCAACTGAATTTTTCATTGATTAATATTCAGTTTCAAGTCATAATTCTTCTCCGTTGTTCCAAGTATGGAAAGTCTCTATATTTTGTCAGGCCTGATTTTTATTATGATTACAAGATAAAGTTAGCTTAACGAAAGCATTCGTTAGCACATAATCTAAGTCTGTTAATAGCCTGAACATTTCTTGTAAATACCCACCAGTAAAGGAGCATGACCATGCATACATAGATATATACGTAGAGATATGCGAGCTGCAGTTTATAGCAGTGTCGATGTGACCCGTTATTTCAGAGTCCTCTAGAGCGGAGTAAATGAAACCATCCGTCAAGAAGGAACGCACATTTAGGAGAGCTAGATAGTGAAACAAAAAACTTGTGTTGCTAAATATAATAACCAAACGAGGCCAGGGCATTGAGATGATGCAAAATCAACTGGCCCGCCATTTTGGACATAGGAGAGAGTGGGACTGGACCGAGGTCACGTTCTTCTTCTGTTTCGTGGGTATATTTTATCAGGTGTAAGAAATTCAAGGGTAATTTCACGATGGCACTTTGTTCCTTTGGAGGGGTAAGTGATCAGTGCGGTGCCACCGCATGGGCTTTGCACGAAACAGGAATGGTTCCTTTATTATCCTGCGAGAATGATATGACTGAATGGTTGAAGCAAAAGTACAAGGGGTCAGGTGCGTCCGGGACAAGAGGAAGACCTGGTCATACCAAACGTACAGGTGATTCAAAATATCTGTTAGGGATCATACACGCGCACAAATGGCTTTTATCGCGATCCAATGGACTCTTTTCTATTGAAGAGAGACCACGATATTTTACGATATTGTCGTCTCAAATTGTTTTCTTATGACTGATTGAAGATTTCCCGAGGTAATTTACTTGATTCTTGCGACGAGAAACAAAAATTCAACAAATTGTTCACAGGAAGGGCAAAGGGGTTGACTAAAATTCTAACTTTGAAAGGTAAGAGCGCAGTTATTTTATTGCAGCAATCTCTATAACCAAAAACAACGATAAGAATAACTTGACGTTGAAGGCTGTTTTTTGTCTGCTCGCTCTGTTTGTTTACATTCAGCTTTACCTGTGCAGACGCTTATCACGCAATCACAATTCGAGCGTGAAACTCTACCGGTTTCCTATATTTGCCAGTTTCGTCTAAGATAAGTGAACTTGAAAAATCTTTGCAAACATGCTGCATCGAAGCTTTTCGATGAAATTGACATTTTGAGCAAGAAAATGTCTTGTTTCGTGGATAACTTTCTTGGTAACAAAAATTATTCGGATACATTTTTTAATTACTTATAATTAGTTATTTTAGTATGTAAATAGAGGCGGTATAATTTTAGGAATCTTATACCCAGTTTAAAACCTATCTCAGATTTATTGTATTCTGAATCGACTAATTGATTAAACGTTTTTTTCTACAAAAATAGATGAATCACGATAAAAAGAAACTACATGTGATTTTGAGATGGTATTACGACTTGATAATGACACCATGGTATACGTAGAGAATGTTTTCCTGTATATGGACTCTCTGCTTCGCAAAGTTAAGAAGTCCTTATATTGTCTCAAAATCTGCCGAATTAGTTTGTGTTATGGGATTTGCTTGGAAGATCTAAACTAATTAAACTGCGTGCTAATGCATAGGCAATGAGTTCACGTGTGTCCTTGAATGGGAACTGATCCTGAATCGTTCCGGAAGAGCAATTGACCAGGTAGATGTTGGAAGGATGACCGTGTGCCCAAAACATCGGTTTCAACTTACTACGCTTTATAAAGCAAAGGTAATGAATATAGATTTTTAAAGGATTGATCAATGCGTGAGTCTTATCTGGCATTATAACATACCACAGGACACCCACCTTTTTAGGCAGGCCCTTTGAGGGTTCAGTTCATAGAAATACAGCTAAAAATCCCAGGTTGCAACCCTGTCATTTCCGAGCAGAGCTGATTGTTCTTTATCGCGCAAATTACGTTTGGTTGTTGTTGGTTTTTTTTAGTTGCAGGCTCGTAATGAAACATCTCTTCCCTGGTGATGCTAATGCATTACTCACCTAACACTTTCTTCACTCAAGCTTTTCCCTAGATAGTAGATTTCTAGCTCTCTACCTGTGTGTGTATGTGGGAGGGGGTAGTGGGTGGAGGGGGACACATGCTAGTAAAATCGTTACACCCCTCAATCCTGAATTACATTTGTTAGACACGGTATGTTGTTAACTTGCGAATGGTGCTGTAGGATAAATGTTGTCATCCATGCCATGAAGAAAAAGCACCATCGCGTGTAAAAAAAGTGTCTACAGCATTCACCCGCAAGAGGCGTGTGAGCAAATTCATGGCGGAGAGAATCTACAGGAACACTGGCGTTGTCGTTGCTATAGGCTCTGGTAAATATATACTGTATCTATGTTTTCTTATTTCTGTCCATGATACCCAGGGGTGGCACTGTTCTTCCAAGAAAATTCTTTTACTTTCCCCCTTTTTTTTTTAAAGAAAAAAACTCTAACTGGTAAGGAAGATCATTCTAATGACATATTAACTAACTTTTATTGCCATTCTTATACGACTAGTAATCAAAACTTAACAACAGGCGGATGTACCTTGCATTCGCTACCCCAATTAACGCATATACTAAAACACTATTTTTTATGAACAACCAGCTCTTTCACTGAGAAAATAAAGTTACTTTTTTAAATTGTTTTCAAGCCCGAAAACCGATCATAATTTGTAAGCGCACTAGAAGGTTTTCTGTAAAGCGAACTGAAGAACTATTTACTTGAACAGGTATCATTTGCTTCATTCCGTGTGTTCTGATCATCCTTTTCCTTGTACCATTTCAGCCATTTGCAGCTCATGCCGAACTCTAATTGTTGATGCTCCAGCCACCCCAGCTATTGAGAGACATGAAGAGCAAGGGACGAAACTAGCTGCATTCGCTTCAACACCAAAGTCTTTACCTAGGCAATTACACCCACCACGCATTTCGACACACTATCGTTTATCCGTTGGATCAGCTTTTTCTGTCCCTAGCAGCTCTTCGCAGGAAGAACAAGTAAGCATGTACTTACCAGAGGGCGAACGGGAGAGAAGAAACCTTGAGACACTAAACAATGCGATGGCATTCATAACTGATGGTAACTTCACCTCATTACCCCACTATGTTGACTGCAAGTGGGAAGCACTGTCTGGGGCGTCGAAGGAAGAATTCATAATAAGAGCCGACGAAATGGTTTCTTACGTACTAAACACCATTGCTCTTTCACAGCAGGAGCAACTTTGGGAAGGAGTGGTCAAACATTGCCGTTCTGTTGAGGACAAAATTAACAACATCACAATCGATGTGGGACTCGAAGCAATTTTGCTGGCTTACAATGAATGTTCAAATCGGTTAACAAAAACTCAGATATTATCACTCATAAGTGACAGGTTCTCTCAGTCGGAACTCCAACAGCTTCTCCCAGGAATCTCATTACGCCAAGTAAAGAATGCTAGAAAGCACACGTTAGAACAAGGACGCGGAGAACCATAGACAAGGAACGAGATTTTCCGATGCAGGTTGAACATGGAGAAAGTTAGGGATTTTATTGAGTTCTTTTCGAGATCCACATTCCTCCAACATGTAGCCTTTGGAACAAAAACATTGAAACTTTCTTCAGGTGAGAGAATCCCCATCCCTTCAGTGGTTCGTACAATGACTGCGTCGAAAATCATCTACCTTTACCATGAAGAGTGTCGTGAACATGATGTGGAGCCGCTCAAGGAGCGTACCTGTTTCCGTCTGCTAGAGGTTTGTAGTGCATCAAAGCAAAAGTCCTTGCAAGGGTTGGACAACACGTCTACGACTGGTGAAGAAGCATTCGAGACGATAGCCTCACTCGTTGAGAATCTAGGTCAACACGGTGCAGGTGCAACATGGACCCGAGACACGCTTCGATCTTTAAGCGCTGGAAAGAATTATCTCAAAAGCGGATACAAGAGTCATCTAGGACTGGAAGAGGCTTGTGCTGATCACTGTACTGTGTTTGCACTATCGGATCCATTCGAAGAGAGATTTTCAGGTGAATGTTGCCACGATCACAACCAGGCGTGTCCCAAATGCAAGGGTATTGTTGATGTTCTGGAAGCTATCGAAGATACTCTCAGAAATGGAGATCTGGACTTGAGTGAGAAGCAAAAGGAGAGAGCAAGGTGGGACTTAGATCACGCCATTTCCAGCATCGATGCTTGGAAAGCTCATTTATTGAGGACTTTTCAACAAAATCAAGCGAGACAAGACACACACAATAGGTTAGATGACCAGACCATCATGGTCATTAATGACTGGGCCATGAAATTACTTCCCAAGCGTTTCAGAGAAACGCAGTCCCAATGGTTCGCCAAGTGAGGAATTAGTTGGCACTTTTCTGCTGTTGTTCACAAATCAAACCATCCTGACTGTCCAGTAGTATCCGCAAGTGAACACACAATCCACACATATGTGGTTGCCATTGACAGCTGCAAACAGGACTGGTTTTCCGTTTCTTGTATACTTGAAGAGGTCCTTGTCTGTGTCAAAGAATCGCATCAATCAGTATGCAGAGCGATCCTAAGAAGTGATAATGCTGGATGCTACCACTGTAGTGCGCTTTTGTCAACCATCAATAATTGATGGTTGACAGAAGGTCAGGCATCGAAGTAATTCGCTATGATTTCTCTGACCCTCAGTCGGGTAAGGACTTATGTGACAGAAAGATCTCCCCTTGCAAACAGCGCCTTCGACATTATGTTGCTGAACATCACAACGTGGAAAGTACGAAAGACATAAAAAAAGGCTTGGAGTCCCCACCAGGAATTGCAGGAACAAGCATTGCGGAATGCAAGATTGACCAATCAGCGATGTCAACAGGCGCTGCTAATAACAAGATTCTGGGAATAACGAAATACAATAATTTCTCTCTGACTTCTAAAAGCATGCGCGTCTGGCAAGCTTACAATGTTGGAGAGGGCGTGGATATAAAGGGGTCTTGGTATGAACAAGATGTTTCTGGGCTCGAAAGGATTGGGGAGTGGACGAAAAAGATACCGCGTGTTACACAAAAGAAATACCAGGCAAAGGGAAAACATGATGCTACTGAGTCTGTCAATACTTTTAGCTGCCTTGAACCTGCTTGTATTGCCACCTTCAAGACAATCGAAGAGGCGGATGAGCACATGGACACAGGTCATCATATTATGACTCCAGAGAAGGAGTCCATATACCACAACGTACGTAGGCAGTGGGCAGCTGTAACGACATCAGTAAAAGGTGCGGGCCAGAAAATTGGCAGGACAGATTATGTTCCTGTGGCGAACTTAAGACTGAGCAAAGGATGGGCCTTAAAGAAGACGAAAGCGGTGGTGAGAATATCTTCGGGTGTCAAAGAATTTTTAACAAATTTATTCAACAAGGGAGCTAAGGATCTTCACCAAAAAGCTATGCCAGCAGACGTGGTGGAGCAAATAAAGGAAACTTTCCCAGTTTCAAAGTGGGTTGAAGTACAGACTGTCAAAGGATACTTTTCTTGTTTGGCTTCTCAGAAGAAGGGACTTCCGGTTAGTGAAGAGGAGGGTGAAGACGAAGCGCTGGAGAAAGAGGATTACATGGAGCAACTAGTCGGGGTGGCTGAACAAGAGATTGGCCTCAAGCATCCTCTTGTATATGATGATTTTAATTTTTGTGATATCTCTGCCAGAGGTAGATTAGCCAAGGTTCTGGAAAAGCAAAAACTCAGTCAGCTTCAGTCATTCTTCGAGTATTTTGACGTGGAAATTTCTGGTCGTGCTAATCGCAAAGCATCGTATTACGAACCTCTTATACAATAAGCAAATTCCTGTGATTGTCGCAAGTAAACAATTTTTTTAGATTCTTTGACTTAAAACCCGCCTTACTTAAAAATCAATGAGTCAGTTAAGGTTGCGCGACTCGTCGACTTGGTCCATTCATCGCACTCGCGTCCAAGATGATACAATAACAATCACATCGCGAGGCATTTCATGACTTTGTATGGGGGTGCTTCATATCAACATCAACACGAAAAAAGTTTATCATCCCGCTCTCCTAACTGTGGATCCCTTCTGTGGTTTCACTTACTGAGCGCTAAAGTATTTGGGAAATCTGATAGATCGTGGGTCACCTAGATGCTGATCATTGCGGCTCGTATATATGTACACTGTATCTACGTTTGGTCACGATTCATTACTGTTGCAAGAGCTATTTAGGCTATAAAAAACGTCAGACAAAGATTATCGGTTAACGATCGTTTTGTAAGCTTACTTTATCTTTTAAAATATGGCTTGGGAAATTATGGGGACTTTCCATGCTTGCGGCAATACATGGAAATATGACCTGAAAAATATAAGTCAGAGAAAAACTCAAGTATTTTTATATGAAGGTAAGAACATTGTCATTTGTGCTCTATGACTGGTACAGTCAACACTCTCGTAAGCGACCACCCTTGATGCAGGACAAAGTGGTCGCTTATGCTGAGAGGTGGTCGTCTACGGGAAAAAAATAAGAAATTAAGCTCAAACCGAAGTGATTTGAACGTGATTACATAAAATTATTACCTAACAAGCAAAAACTCAGGCAAACAGACAACTGCCAACAATGTCTCAAACCGAATGGCGCTTAGAACTGTTGAAAATTTGTACATAACATCTTTCATCAATGATTCAATCCAATTTTACCTATGGATCGTATTACAGCCTTTTTTGCTAGTCAACTGTTATAATCTGCGACCACACTTGGTCAGCACTTTTTGAAACTGAACTTTTGTGATATTTGAGCAATGGTTTTCTTACAGTCGTACGTGATCATACCGGGTGATCGCTTACGAAAAGCCAGTTCGCTGTGACAAAGTTGGCTGTACTAGGTTTTCAAAGAAAAAAGTCACCTTTTTTTGCCCAATGAAAGGCCTTTTAAGAGCAATTGTACGGTAAGAGTCGGGGTAATTCTGAACAATCAAACTGGTTTGGCTTTAATAATTCATTTTCACTTACCAAATACAGAATCAGGGCTTCATGTCAACAGTTTGGTTTGTTTGTGGCATTAACAATGCTTAAAGTTCCATTTTGCAGGGCCTTAGAGGGGCATGGAGTGTTTGTGACAAAAATTCAACAAACCGTGATAAGCCAAATTTTTCTCAGGTGATTTTGATAATTGGGTCAATAAAGTAAATAATGGTATAGGTACGGATGTTATGCAAGAAGGCAGGTAGATACACTGATTTTTTGAAAAATGGCAATTTTGGGTTGTAATTTTGACATTAATTTTGGCCAAACTCTAGCCCCAGGCTCCTCTCTGTCCAATACCTTGAAGGCAAAGTTACATGCATGAAATGAAAGCTCTATTATAGAAATATTCATATTCAAATTCATTTGGCAGCACAATTTACCAGTTGGGTTTTATGGCACTTTCAAAATGACCCCTGAAAGGCTGGATTTTTTGTACTCAAGGGGCAAAAAATGAGACCCCCCCTGAAACTCTAAAACTTAAAGTCAGAGAAGTGAGCCAGATTGGCTTTTGAAATATCTCATGGCAACCAACTTCTGTGCCAAGTTTCAGCCAAATCGGTTGACCACAAGTTTTGGCCCCTGGAACACTTTCTCAGACAATGACACTTAAGTGGTGGCATGATAATGCCCAAACTCTCAAACAAGATATCCAACACGCCCACTCCAGCACTTCAATTCAGTCAGATGCATCAACATTGGGCTGGGGAGCTGTTTTTGGCACTCAAAAAAATGGGGGGGAGATGGATTCCTTCGGAAGCCAAATACCACATCAACATATTGGAATTACTAGCAGCCTTTTTTGTGTCAGAGTGTTTTTGTAGCCATATGAACAACTGCCACATCCAAATTCAGATCGACAATACCACAGCCCTTGCTTACATTAACAACATGGGGGGCTCAAAATCCAACGCACTTAATCAGTTAGCTGTTGAAATTTGGGAATGGTGTATATAACGAAATATTTGGCTCACATCTGTCCACATACCCAGTCGGCTGAACACTGGGGCTGATGAGAAATCACGCTTGTTCTCAGATAATCATGAGTGGATGTTAAACACACATGTCCTGTTGTGCCACCCCAGCCTTGATTTTGCCTTGTTTGCTAGCCGCTTAAACAATCAGATCAGTAGTTACTGCTTGTGGCAAGAAGACCCTAACAGTACACACGTAGACGCATTTACTATGAATTGGAATGGGCATAAATTTTATGCTTTTCCGCCTTTTAGCCTTCTCCCAAGATGCCTTCAGAAGATGAGTCAAGACCGAGCACAGGGTGTACTAATCACCCTGCTTTGGCCAACCCAAACGTGGTTTCCAGTCCTCCTACAACATTTGTGCGAACAGCCCTGGATTCTGCTCCCATGACCAGACCTTCTACAACACCCCTCTTGCAGTGGCCTGCATCCATTACACAGGAGTCTTCATCTGATGGCATGTCCTGTGTCAGGAGATCCTTTAGCTGTTACAAGTTTCCAGAGGAGGTTACCAACATTTTCATGGCATCTTAGAGGACAGGCACTAAATAGTAGTATGCCACATACGTTAAAAAATGGATGGCATTTTGTCATGAAAGGGAAATTAATTATTATACACCACCACTGAGCGATGCCCTCCAATTTCTCTTGGGGCTATTTCGTCAAGGGCTTAGCTACTCAACCCTTAATACTGCTCGCTCTGCCTTGTCTACCATTGTTATGATAGACGGGGGGAAGCTTTGGTAGCAATCATATTGTTACACAGTTTATGAAAGGGGTATTTGAATCGCGGAGACACAAACTTAAATATGACAAAATTTGGGATGTTTCAGTTGTTTTAAAACATTTATCTTCTTTATACCCCAATGAAAAACTGTCTCTAAAGGATTTAATGCACAAGGTCCTTATGCTAATTTTATTAGTTTCAAGTCAACAAGGGCAATCGATACATTACCTGGATCTACAGCATCTTACCATGGAGGAGGATAATTATTTCTTTGATGTCACGGAGCATATCAAGATCAGTACCCCCAAAGGCCCATATACCAGGATTGACATTGCTGCCTATGAGCCAAACAGTACAATTTGCCCTTTGTCTTGTTTACGGCACACAGCACTAGGTCAGCATCTGTTTCCAAAGCAAATGAAAAAGACGTCCCTGTCCATGAGATCATGGCAAAGGCAGGCCGGAAGTCTGCAGAGACCTTTCGTAAATATTACAACAAACCAGTTCTTCAAGGAAACAGACTAGCCTCCGCTATCCTTGACCAGTGACACCTTTGATGTGTTTTTTGGAATATTGCAGTTGCTCTTTCGCTTATCTTGTTCTTGTTAGACAATATATTAAAAGCATGGTTATCATTGTTTATGTTCTACATATTACTTTGGTGTGGATTTAATGCTCTTGTTTGACTGCATTTCGTATGGGTGCATCAACGCTTTAAAGTCTCATGGGATCTCTGCCTTCTGGTCATGTGATAGAATTGGAAGATAACTCGAGACTTACCTGCAAGCTGAAGTTTGATTGAGATTCTATCATATGACATCAGAAGGCGAGAGATCACATGCCATCCACTATCACACCCACCCTCTCATGGGCACTTTGGTTGCCTATCTCTTCCTACTTTGGCTTTTTCAGCCTGAATACTATCTTTGATGCACCCAGTACATGGCCTTTAATTATGACTTGCACAAGCGCCGTGCTATCTCATGTGATCTCTTGCCTTCTGATGTCATGTGATAGAATCTCAATCAAACTTCCACTTACAGGTAAGTCTCGTTTAATCTACCAATTTTATCAGAGAGAAATCAATAAAAGATCATACCAAGATGGCACTTGCCAAATACGAGGTTAGGAAGGAGATTGTGGGGGAAAAGGGTGGCAAAAATAAATATCCGTATCAACCTGCGAGAGGTAAAGAAACATCCCCTACAGGCACAATCATCAGCATGGAAGAGGAGAAGGCAAACACAAATCCATTGTACACTGAGACTTACCACAACGAGAATCCATGTATCTTGATGTTCCTCATAGACTGGGCAAAAAGATGGAAGTCATGCCATTTGGACTTTTGTCACTGAAAGAAGGTCATCCCCTTTGACCTTATATTTTCACACAGGGAATGGCAGGTGTTTCCTGTCAATGGTGGTTGGTCCAACTGTAGACCTTCACATGAAGAAACTATGAGATACTACCATGCAACGAAGTGTCTTACCAAAAGATTTAGTTTTTTTTCGGTTGACTACCTGGAAATGCTAATGATGTTAAAGATAGCCTTTGAGATTCACACAAGAAGTATCTCACATGCGAGTTTGGGCTGACATTTGAATAAAACACAAGACTACATTCCTGTTTGTGAATGAACGTTTTTAGTACTTGTGCCTCGATTGCCCTACAACAGTTTTAAATTAAGTTGCATAAAATCATGAGTGAAGGCAGCCTAGGGGACACATCACAATATGAAGTACTAACATGCAAACAGCACCAAATGCAGAAAAATTAGCATGCGTAACTAGCATTTTAGTCTTGCTTCTAGTTGAATGAGAAAATGGCGAGTGTTTCAACCAATGATACCTACAGATTACTTTCAAGAGCTTGTAAACTTTGTATTGATAGTTAAATTGAATTATGGGGACATGACTGCTTGCATTTTTATTTGTAGAATTACCTATCACTATTCGAGTTTTGTTTAACTGTCACTACATCTAGGAACCCCATGCAGTGAATTCCTGATAGGCTAAACTTGTTATTCCATCTTACTTTCGTTAGAAATTTTGCTATGATTTTGAATTTTCAGTTTTTGTATCTAATGCAAAGCACTGCACTATGTAGAACTTAAAGAAAATTTGATAGATATGTCACATAAAGCAAAAAATGTATTA
>NC_142676.1:12798991-12858991 GCF_964200805.1 Pocillopora damicornis
AATTTTCTCAGTGACCAGCTGGCAACCTATCATAGAAATTTTCTCAGTGACCAGCCGGCAACCTGTCACATGCTTTGGCAGAATACCAGATGACTGTTCATCTTTTTGGCGCTGTGTCATAACCAGCCTGTGACAACTTTGCCCTTCGGAAAAGGGCAGATGATAATGAGCAGCACTTCTCCTGTGATGTGGTAAATACCGTCAGACACAACTTCTATGTCGATGACTCTTTAAAGTCCCTTTCATTAGTCACATTCGTTATTGCCCATGTTCATGAATTGTCCAGCTTGTTGAAGTGTGGTGGTTTTCGATGGATAAAGTGGGTCAGCAGTAGCTGAGATGTTCTGGAAAGTATTCCCAAGCAGGAGCGCAGCCAAGAGATCAAGAAGCTAGACCTTTGAAAGGATGCGTTGCCAAATGAGCACCCGCTTGGTGTTCAGTGGAGGGTAGAAAACGACACATTTGGTTTCAACATTAATCTCAAGCACAAACCCCCACTCAGAGAGGTATATATTGTCTGTTGTTGACTCAGTCTTTGATCCATTTGGTTTTGTTGCACCTTTCATATTGATTGGCAAGAAGATTCTACAAGATTTATGTAGAATAAATTTAGGCTGGGATGATGAAGTGCCAATGGAGCATCGTGCACACAGGCAAATATGGCTTTCAGATGTCACTAACCTGTCGCAGTTTATGATTGATCGTTGCTTCAAATCAGCTGACTTTATGGAGATTGTGTCCAGTCAGCTTCACCACTTCTCTTTTGTGCAAAAAGTTCTTCACACGGCATGAAATCAGGACTGTAGGGCGGAAGAAAAAGAACAATCGCTCCTGTTGCATTAATTGTGTCAATCGCTGCTTGTTGGTGGTGAATAGCTGCTTTATCTAAAAGACAAATAAGAAAGGAAGAAATTAATTTATGGAGGCAGGTTATTTACAGTGATTTTTTTAAAGAGAATTTGGACAAGGGTGGAAACAATTATTTTACAATTCGATCAAAATCCTAATATTGTGAAATGTTCTCTTGTACCCACTATGACCACTGATCGCAGGTTGATTCCATAAAATGGAAGCAAGTTGGAACATAGCTTTTCATCCACAAAGTCTTCAAATGTTGCTCCATTGACGTTCCCCTGATAAAGGCCAAGATCAATCATTCCTTCTGTACAAAGAATGGGAAAGGCGGTTTTGTGCGGTCCCCAGTTCTGCGCCATACGTTTCACCTCAGCTCCTTTACCGATTGGGCTATAACCATTTGTATGTTTAAGTCTTTTGTCCTGATAAAATAAAATTAAAAAAAAAACAGTGATACCACTAAACGATCAGGGCTAAGTAAAAGTAAAACAGAGAATGAAATGTTGTGTTAGACAACAAACAAACACATACAAATCCACTTTAATCTAAGAACATCAACATCTCGGGATCCAGGAGACAAACATCAGACCTAAAAAGTACTCTGTCTGCTTCAGATCTTTGTAGGGCAATTGCTGTCAGCTTTAATATGAGTTATTATAATGATAATAATTGTGACGGATAAGAAGCCTTGCGTTACACACATGTTAAGTTAATGATTATTAGTAGGTTCTTTAGTATTTCGCAAATGTAACCCGATCGTAGTATTTTTAGAGAGAACACAAACACACGTATATTCAGTTCGTGGAGATATTGAGATATTCGATCGCCATCGGAGATATTATACTGTGCTACCCCCCCTAGAAGGATTATAAGGATTATAACGTGAGTTTTTTCCATTTTTGATGTTGCTTTTGCTCATCATTTAGTTTGTCCATTGATTCTTTCTCATTTAGTTATTCGTTCAATTCATCTAATAAACCAATAATCAAGAATCAGATTGTGTGGTTGACCACAGCGAACTCCGAATTGATACTTAAGCAAACAAGAACTTGGTCCGGGAATGTGACAACAATAATAATCAAACATGTTTATTCTTTAATTTACATAAGCAGGGAAAAATCAAAACGTAGCACTGACAAGAAATATTTGACAAAGGCTTTTTTGGCTAAAATGGTTCAGTAGATATGCTGTGCAATTTCTGAGAGGGTTTTTCCGGGTGGTCAAGTACCCCTTCTATTATTTCAAACTCCACATGCAAATGCATAAGAAAACTATTTAACAGTCGTCCCAAAGTCTCTGCTTTCACTTTACCAGAATTTAGGCATTTTAATACATAGCAAAGAATGGTTTTTAGCAACATGTACAAAGCAGTCGCTACCTCGTCAACGTTGTAATCTTAAAAACTCCTTCATCCATATTGCCTGCCATCTCAAGTCTTCGCTGTATGGTCGAGGCATTGTTCTGAGATTTTATTGAAATTTATTGGATGTTTCACAGACTACCTTTTGGGCATTGTCATGTATGCTTTAACGCTTTCTTTGGACAACCTTTGTCGAAACAGCTGTATCGCTGCTACCTAACAATATCTCATTTAAACTAAGTGACATATCAGTGCAGCTTAGTGATATATCGTTGGTGAGGCAACATTGTGCTGCTTGGCAAATTTTTCATCAGACTGATACTGTCTGAGTGAGTAGGAAAGTAAACTTAGTGTATCATTCTATTTGAAGTCTGTTTCATCAGCGTGAAAAGGGCAGTATAACGAATTTAAGCCAGTTTCGCTACATACAGAGTCGGCTATGGTTGAAGTTTCCCACTTGTATGCTGCACATCAGTTAAGGAAGTTCACTATCACACAAAATAAGACAAATTATGAGAAAGACTATATTTATTTTGATACTATCGAACAAATGAGAATAGTGAGAGCGAGAAAAAAAAAGCATGTGAAAACAGTACTCAGGGAGGGTGCAAAGCTTATTTTTTTTTAATGCGTCGCAATGCTTTATTGCATCCCCATGGCAACCAAACTGTATTTGCATGTAATGTGCCTGTGGGAGACTACTGTTGACAGTCAGTTTTAGCATTCTCCTGTTTTGTTGATCAATATTTATGCTCCTAACAATACCCATGACGCTGTTGACTTCTATGAAAACCTTAGGACTACTTTACTTGAGAGTGACTATGACCAGGACTACAGGTTTATTATTGGAGGTGATTTTAATGTGCCATTAAGTCTTCAACTTGATAGCTATGGAAGTAAAACAGAAAAAAAAGACGTGGTAACCAAAATCCACGAGCTAATGTTAGACTTTAACCTGGTAGATATATGGAGACTAAGGAACCCGGACAAAAAGCGTTACACGTGGAAACAAAATAAGCCTTTAGTCCAACGTCGGTTAGACTACTGGCTAATAAGCGATGATTTTCAAGATGACGTGGACAGCACAGGTATAATTTCTGCCATTAAAACAGACCACGCTGCTATTGTGCTCCAGGTTTACAGTGTTGAAATGCAACCAACTGGGCCGTCATATTGGAAATTTAACTCTAGCCTGTTAGAAGATCCAGAATATATCAATCTTATGAAAGACAACGTTCCCTCGTGGCTAGTAGAATTTAATGAAGTGTTAGACAAAGGTCTTCTGTGGGATTTAATTAAATACAAAATAAGACAAGTAACAATGAAATATAGCAAAACAAAGGCAAAAGAAAGGAGAAGTCGTCTTTGCGAAATCGAGAATAAATTGAAAGAATGCCAAGAGATTTTTGACTCTAATCCGACAGAAAATAACGCTGTACAGCTGGAAACGATCAAATCTGAGTACAACTCACTGTATGATTATATTATTCAAGGTAATGTTATTCGTTCTAGAGCCAATTGGTATGAACATGGTGAGAAAAATAACAAATATTTCTTAAATTTAGAAAGTAGAAAGATGAGCAACTCTTGCGTCCGTAAACTTTTTGATAAAGGCGGTAAATTAATAACTAATCCCAAATCAATTTTATCAGAATTGTATGACTTCTATACTGAATTGTACTCTAACCGCGACCCACCCAATCATAACAATGTTAGCGATGCGTTTCTTGACCAATGTCGTTTGCCAACTTTAAACGAAGATGCCAAACAAATTTGTGAAGGGGTTCTTACAAAGGCGGAGTGTTTTAAAGCTCTACAAACGTTTAAAAACGGAAAATCCCCAGGTAACGATGGCCTGACAGCAGAATTTTATCAAGTATTTTGGCCCACCTTAGGACATTTGTTAGTTGACTCTCTAAACAGTTCCTATGGAAAAGGAGAATTGGCAAACTCCCAAAAACAAGGAATTATAAAACTTATTGAGAAGAAAAACAAGGATAAAAGATATGTTGCGAATTGGAGACCCATTTCTCTGTTAAACGTGGATGTTAAGATTGCGTCCAAAGCTATATCATTAAGACTCGAGAAAGTTCTTTCCGACTTAATTAGTGCTGAACAGTGCGCATATGTGAAAGGAAGGAACATCTTTGATGCAGTACGAACTATAGGTGATATTATGGACTATACAAAGTTATACAATCTCCCCGGTCTCATGGTGACCATTGACTTCGAGAAAGCTTTTGACTCCTTAAGTTGGAACTTCCTTTTTAAGACCTTGGAAAAGTTCAATTTTGGAGAATCTTTTATTAGGTGGATACGTCTTTTCTATACTAATATATCCAGCTGCATTATGAATAATGGTGTAGCAACTCCTCTTTTTTCAATCGGAAGAGGAGTTAGACAGGGTGACCCTCTCTCGCCCTATTTGTTTATTTTAGCCTTGGAAACCCTCCTTACCGCTATCAAACAGACTCGAGATATAAAAGGTATAGTAGTAGAAAACAAAGAAATCAAATGTATCACTTTCGCCGATGACTTAACAAACTTTTTACGCGATAAGGAATCTTATGACTCTCTTAGTTCCCTATTGAACACATATGGCGAATGTTCAGGGCTTAAACTAAATGAGGACAAAAAAGAAGCCTACTGGTTAGGAAGTTCCTATCGAAATCACGAAGCTCTCGATATTAATAAGGTGAATGAGCCAATTAAAATACTAGGTATATTTTTCACTTATGATCAGCGTAAAAGCAGAGAGCTTAACTTTGACCTTACTTTAAAGTCAATAAGAAAGTCCTTAAGTTGCTGGCAATGGAGAAACTTAACATTAATTGGTAAGATTCAATTAGTCAAAACATTTGCTATGCCTAAGTTTATGTATCGGGCCTCCTTTATCTCTTTTGATAAGGATATAATTAAAAGCATAAATTCTGTGATATTCAATTTCGTGTGGAGAGGCAAAGACAAAGTCAAAAGACTAGCCTTAATTAGTGAATACGAAGACGGTGGCCTCAAAATGCCTCACCCTGAATCTTTAATTAAAACTCAAAGAATTGTGTGTCTGGCAAGGTATTTAGATGATAATAGTAGTCCGTGGAAAGTTTTCTTGTCTCATTATCTTAAGAATGTAGGAACCAGTTTTCTGCTTCAGTGCAATTTCAATCCATCGCGCCTACCCTGTAAACTACCTTCTTTTTATAAAGAATGTCTTGAAGTTTTGTCTGACTTTAATGGCAATCACGATATAATAGCTACAAAACAGGACGTTTTAAATGTGACTATCTGGAACAACCAGAGCCTCTTGATTAACAAGAAATCAATATACAACAAGAGAATAAAAGAAGCAGGTTTTGTGAAACTTGGAGATATTCTCTCAAATGACTTAAAATTAAAAAGGTGGGACGCTTTTAGAGAGAAAAATCTCTCCTTGTCAGATTACTTACTCCTACAAGGCATTTTTTCTGCCATTCCGCCTAACTGGAAACAGCTCCTTAACGTTGGAGAGAATAATAACAACCGAATTGACAAAACTGTTTCAGACGATGTTCAAGATATAACTAGAATGACTTCAAAATCAATCTATTCCACCCTGGTCAAACGAATCCAGATTTCTCCGACTGCCCAATCTAAGTTTAATTCCGTATACAATATTTCAGGTAATATAGACTGGAAAAATATCTATCTATTGCCGGGTCGAGTCACTCTTGACACTAGAACGAGAGCCTTTCAATACAAAATCTTAAATCGTATTCTCTACACCAATAAAATCCTATATAAAATGAATTTGGTTCCTTCTCCGATGTGTACCTTTTGTGGAGATCACGAAGAAACTCTTGAGCATCTTCTAATCAGCTGTACTTACACTAAAAACTTTTGGCTTTCGGTTATTTCTTGGTTAAATACTTACAATATGAAAATTGATAAGCTTGATGAGGTAACAATCCTCTTTGGTATTTCCGATAATATCCCTGGGAATTGTTTGTTAAATAACATAATCATTCTTGGAAAATATACCATTTATTCATGTCGTTGTAAAAATATCAAGCCGTCTGTATCCTTACTGAAGGCTAAAACATCTGAAACTCGGAAATTTGAATTTTTGATAGCAAAAAAGAATAAAAAAGAATCTATTCATTATAAAAAATGGGAAAACATGTTATTGTAACTCAATAGATGAGTATCGGGTATTAACAGTTATAGACGCAGTTGTATATACAGTCGTTCTACCAAAAAAGGAATTTGATGTAGAAGTATTTGTACAAATTAGGTTTATATTATTATATAACCACAATATAAATTAAATCTAGCCGACTGTGAATGTAATGTAACGCAGTATTTCGTAATTAGTGTTAGTGAGTAGCGTAAGCGTTAGTGTAATTAACTTTGTGTTTGTTTGTATTATTCTAGTATTTGTGCTTTAAGTGAAAATTAAAAAAAAAAAAAAAAAAAAAAAAATAATCATGCCAAAGGTTACTTCATATACGAGAAAAAGAATTGCTTGTCTCCATAAGGAAGGATTTTATCCTGTACAAATATTGAAAGCCTTGAGATGTGAAAATCCACAAGCCTAGCAAGTGTCACCAGGATCATCAACAAAATACAGAAAACTGGATCCACTGAAAACTGCTCGCTTTCAGGAAGGCCAACAGAGCTTTCAGCAGATGCAAAAGCTTTTATTGAAAAGCAAATGCGTATAAACAATGAGGCAACAAGCATTCAGATTCAAAAACAACTGGCCAAGCATGGAATCGTTGTGAACTTCTGCACAGTGCGAAGATTGCGAGCCAAACAGGGATGGACGCTGCAGCGCAACCATTACTGTCAACTGATAAGAGTAGCCAATAAGGTGAAAAGACTAGAGTATGCACAAAAAATCCTGGATTCCCATGATACATTCCATAATGTCATATTCTTTGATGAATGCTCAGTCTTTCTGGAACAATACAGGCTTATATGCTACCAAAAGGTCGACAAGCCATTGAAAAGAAAACCAAAGCCTAAACATCCACTTAAAGTACACGTATGGGCAGGAATCAACCCAAAGGGAGCTACCGTATTTCTTCACCTATAAGCTAAGCGATTTTTCAGTATTTGACACAAAAGTTTGGGAAATTTTTTCACAACAAACAGGATTCGGCTTATAGCCGAGGGTTTGGGATTCAAAAACAAGTACAAATTTAATGTTAATGCGAAATGACCGTAAATTTCGTTACTGCAGTGCTCTTTACGTGACATGCTTTAAAATTGACATGATAACAATGTATTTCTGAACACCAATCAGATTCTTTGCTTCCCACGCATTGAAAGACGATCTCACTCAACTTGGTTGTGGTGTGATTGACAGCTAATTGAGACACTTGAACACTGCGTGTGTTGCATGACATATAATTCGTTTTGTTGTATATGAAGTGTTGCATAATTCGTTGTATTGTACATAAAGTGTGAATAGACTTAATTATATACATGAGCCTGCAATTCTAAGGTTGTAGTTGGCCGCCATGTTAGTCAGAGATTTGGTGATTAAAGCCTTTAAGTTCAGGGAACGTTTTCTCTCGTTTATAGCATTGGTAAAATCTCTTCCCATTTCTCATTACAAATAAAACATTTGGTCACTCTGCTGTGAAAACCTCTCCATTGCCTGCTCGTCTCGTTCGGGACACTTGGGAGTAAAACGGCCCATTTTTGAACGCATCTTAAGCTCTCGATGAATTACCGAGCTGTTTTTTACAGCTTCAGCCTCCACGATAACTTTTATCCTGAAAGCATAGTATACGAGGAGCGGCGTGCTTTTGGCATGATGAGAAAAATAACAGTGATGAAAGAGATACTCTGCAATCGCGTACTAGTATTTACATCTTCACTGATTCACTTTTTTGTTTCTTTTTTGTTTATTCTCATTCATTAGCTGTTGTGTTCATTGAGCCATTTCACAATTTTTTCCATGAGGTTCGCTCACTCAAATGGCCAGTTATAATCAAGAATTTCGCTCTCAGCTTATAGCTGATGGTTTTGCTTTTTCTCTTGGATCACACAAGTCTGTTGGAAGGTCTCTAACTTTAAGGGTCTTGGCTTATAGATGAAGAAATACGGTACTTAAGTGTGTATATGTGGGTCGTGTGTCACTGCTGATGTAATTAAAAAGCTGTATGTCCACCTCGTTAGACCACATCTTGATTACGCCTCTCAAGTGTGGTCTCCTCATCAAGCCTATTTAAGTGATATGGTAGAGGCTGTACAACGTCGGGCGACCAAGCTCATGGACGGGAATAGGATTCCTTACAAAGAACATTTGAATAAGACTGGTTTGATGTCACTATCTTCTAGAAGTATCTATCTAGACTTAATTTTTTTATTCAAATGCCTGCATAGTTATTATGATCTTGACATCTCTAAGTACCTGCAGTTTTATGATTCTGAGCATGAACCCTATAATTTAAGGAAAACTGAACTAACCTTTAAAACTAACTATGCAAGAACAGATTTATTTAGGTCTTCTTTTTTTCCCAGAGTTGCTCGTCTTTGGAATAATTTACCTATATCTATTAGGAGAAGGGAATCACCATCAATGTTCAAGAATGACCTAAGAGGCTACTGTTTTGCTATTGATAGCAGTGATTTAAAGTGATTGTTACTTAATTTTAGTTAGCACTTAGTTTTAACATGTAGCATTTTACCATACTGGTTTTATGATATTGCTTGTAATTATGTATACTTTACTTTTGTCCTCTATTTCATATATATAGTTTCTGGTGGCCTTTATCTTTAGGGAAGTTCATTCCTGTTGTTAGGTCTTCCATCAGCTATTAATTATATGTTTGTATGTACATATATTTATTTGCTGTAAATTGATTAAAGTTAAAGTTTGTATATTCTATGGTAATGGATGCAGAGATATACTGCTGTATTCTGGAGGCAACCCTTCTACCATTCATCAATCAGACGCTACCAGACCACAGATTTATGAAGGATAATGATCCCAAACCAAGACGAGCGAGGGCCTTCTTCGAGGAGAATGATATAAACTGGTGGCGTACCACCCCACAGAGTCCAGATTAAAATCCCATAAAGAACTTATGGCACAAACTGAAATTTTACTTAGAATTGAAAGCAAAGCTGCAAAACACACAAGAACTGGTTGACGGAATAAAGGTGTTTTGAGCTGAGAGGATAACAGAAGAGAAATGCACTAAGTTATCCACCATGTCCTCATGAAAGTCGTCCCAGAAGTAGTGGAGGCAAAAGGAACAGCAACGTAATTTTAAAGATTGATTTCACAACTCAAAACAAAACAGCTCCTTAAGTAGCCATAAATTTCACAAAAATCATTGACCAATAAAAAATTAACAGTTGTAATTAAAACAACTAAAACTGCAACTAAATGCCTTTTATACACTAAGAAAACCAATAATCTTGATATCTTATGAATGAAACAGTCTTTGCACGACCCACACCGTGAAAGTTGCCTTTTATGCACCCTATTATTTTACACTTACAAAAACTTATGATTGTTGATAAATTTAACAAACAGACATGACCCGCTCTCTTAAACAATAATTAGGCGACTCATGCATAGGTCATAACATCAATACGTTTACTTTTTTGCATGCATGAGACCAAAACTGAGACAAAAACTTTGTTTTAGTTGAATCTCGCTCTTCCAATCGCATTGATATTCCTTGTTTCCTTTCTTATTCTTTGCATATGCCACAAAAACTAAAGCATGTGTGCATATTTCATTAAACCCAAAACAAGAATTCTAGCACTTTCAAATTACCTGCCTACTCATGTAACAATCAAAGGACTGAAATAAGCCCATGGTTCCATTAACTCTATCAAAGTGGCTTTATCACACCTATTTTCACATCCTTTTGCGTGTAGTTAATTTAAATATGAAAAGCTCTCATGAAGCCTATGCCTCTATTGTTATAGAAGAAAACACCATATACAAACCGGTCATCTGATAAAAATCCCAATCCATCTACAGGCTTTGATAGCTATAAGAGGGGAAAGCTTAATTCAATTAACATAAACAGTTTTCATCATCACACATAGAACCAAAATGGAAAAAGTCATTGAAGAAAAACTTGTTCAAGTAAAGTGGAGCTGAAGTCAGTATTCTGCAGTGTCTGGATCTGACATAGCTGATCTGTCTCATATCAGACCCAGAAAAAAAGTAACCGTTATGTGGGGGAGGCAGAAGAAAGAACACACTCCTGTTGTTGAATGCTACCCAGTAGAGCCTGAGGAGTCAGAACACATGGAGTGCTAGGATAGCCTTCCCCTGCATTGAGCAAAGAGAAAGTTGGCGAGTTATTTACTTCCTATTTTTATATTTAATAACTGCTCAGAAGATTATCTTACCAAAGATCAAGTTAACATAGTTCAAAGTTTGCTGCAAAAAGCCCTACTAAACTCTCTTTCGGAGTTGGAGTGCAGACTATAATTTGAAATGTTAAGTTGTTAATCTAGTTATTTGAGTGTGAGCGCTGTTGGTAACACGTACTGGTGGTTCGTTGACAAATTAAATCGGTTTATTTAATTTCTTGGATCCCTGACTCTGCAACTGTGAATGAAAAGCCTAGCAAAAAGTTTATCGAAGAAAAAGGGAAGAAGAAGGATAAACCTAAATGAAAGGTACTTTGATTAAGTTTCTATCCTCTTTTGATTTGCCTTATCGTACTCAATAATGTTATTTTCATTTAGTATGTCACTTGATTCAATTCATTTTGACTCAGGTATCATGTGCAGCCTCTTATACGAAACCTACATCAAATGAAGGCTAAGTTGTAGTTACATATTGTGGAATTAGAAGCACCAACAATATTACTTCTCCATTTCTGGACTATGCAACACACAATTTATGCAAGACAGCCAAGTGACTAAACCTTTGCCTGCACTCTTAATTCTGCATCAACAAAACTAAAACATAAACAGACATCAAGATATGGGCTTCCATATGATACAAGTTTCACTAGATTTGATTAAGAATGGCATTCATATGAACAAAACTCGTGTTTTAGATCACATTGACATTCTTTGTGCTTATCACAGAATAGAATGCCAAGTCCGTTTCTGTAAACTTTGCTGCATTTGTACGCACTTGTAATGTCACAATATACTACTTCTTCTTAGCTGTCATTTTATGTCAGTTTCATATGATTCATAAAAATCGGTGAAACAACTTGACGAAAATCACTTGCCAAAAATCACTAAGTTTGGCTGTATGCAAACCAATTGTGATCTTCCTTATAATGCTAATGTTCCATGATTGAGACGCTTCACATAACTTCTGAGTCCAATAATTTAAATTTAAACAATAATTGGTTAAACAATTACCTATCCACAGATCCTTGACCTACAGCCTCCCACAAATGACAACTAAGTAAGAACAACGACGGAGATTCAGACAACTTAGAACCTCTGTTGGCTGCCTTTTCCTCTCCCCATCCCATTCAGACGAAATCTTGTCAATTGTTACCAGACAGCCATGGTGACTTTTTATTGGACCCTGAAGATGTAGTTGAGCGGTCAAGTCCTACAGAGATGATAAACAAGGCAATCATCACAGTGGAAAAGACGAATGATGTAAGATTCCTGTCCAATTTACTAAATTTGAATTGAGAACAGAGGTATTACTTAATAGGCAATTTCAGATAGTTTGCAAGTTCAATTTAAATTCTTTATTACATCCATTTTGAAATCATTGGTGGTCCCTGTGATCTGATTCGCTCTAATTGGTGCGATTTATTCACGAATCGCACCATTTTTTGCTCTAAATCGCATCTTTTTCCCAGCCAATGAGAAAGTTACACTTAAAACAAAATAACCAATCAGATTTCAAGGCTTGTTTAAAGTAACCAATCAAATTTCAGGAAAATGAAAGACAACGAGTATCATTTCAATTTTGCAACTTTTGTTTCCATAACTCTTATTTTTCCCCCCCAAAAATGGATGGATTTAATTTTTTCCAGTTTTTGAATGATGACAATGAGATCCTTCAGGCTGAAGACCAACATTCCAGGGACTTTCCCACTTTTCTTGTACATTTTGGTGAATATTTTGACGATTTTCTACCCTCTCAAGCTCAAAATCCGCGCGATCCTGAGTCCACAGAGTCAGCAACAAACGAAGAAAATCAAAAGCCGCCACAAGAGTTAGATGTTTCAAGATTTCCTATCATTTCAAGCGATGAAATACAGGAGCTTAAGTCTGTCGCTTCGAATAAAAATATATCCCGCTCCACAAAACAATGGATGAATGTTTTCAGAAGCCGGTGTCAATGCCGCCATCTTGAATATGTCTCCATCGAAACAATGGCGCCTGAAGAACTTGACAAGGTCTTGAGTAAGTTTTACGCTGAGGTGATGACTACTAGCCAGAATCCTTTAAAATCATGCTGAGTGCCATTAAGGGACCGGTCATTATTTATCGCCTGGGGGGGGTCGGAGTATTTTTGTTGTCACATCAGAGCATTCACCTGATCCCCCCATAGAGTATCTAGTTTTTTAGAGATCCCCCCTTATCGGTAGTGGAAAGTTTCATGATCCCCCCCTTTTCTCCCAGCCACCGCCAAATAACTTTTTGAATATGCAAGTGATATTTTAATAGTGGTACTTACGTCTCATGGACCTTGAACCACAACAGTAAATATTTGCTCGTCAGATACGAACTGAATTGTCGAGGAAGTGCCAATCTCAGGCTGTTCATCCAAATCCACGAAAACATAGTCATCGTCGCTCTCTGCCTCTCCACTTTCGGATTCTTCATCCTTGGATTCCACGTCATCTTCATCACTCGACAGTTCTTCTGTTATCACAGTCCCTTTATTCTGTCGGTAATAGTGACATCGAATGGCCTTCACTTTGTCAAGTTTCTGACCCACAGTCGTGAAACCATGCTTGTTGAGATACAGGTCTAGTTCTCTTACCCGCAACTTTTCAACTTTGCCACCCTCGATGAGGTTATCCCATTGAAAGTCCTTGTACGTTCGTTCGGCCTCTTGCCTTCTTCACTCCTGAGCTGCTCTTGTTCTGATGTCCTTTCGGATCTCAATATCCTTCAAATGATTAACATATGCAATGACGTGCTTCTCTTCCACATTATATTTTGAGCAGAAGCTCTTCATGGTATCCTGATCATTTCTGATACTGTCAGAATGTTCCTCGTACAGATCTTTAATACATTTTCTTGGAAGGTAATCATCTGGTGTCCTGCCCGTCGATTCCGTCTGATAGATATCCATGAAATGTCCAGGATTGTTTGAATCTGGTACGGGTTGCAGAATTCTTTCCGTTTCTGGACCGACCCATCTATTGTTAGAACACCAGGAACAGAGATTGGAACTTTCTTCTCTTGACTCTTTACAGGCATCATGACAGAATTCCATAAAAAGTTCTCCACGAATATAGTGGTCTTCCATAAACGATTCGATCTTTCGGAAGTATGCTGCACCGGGTGCTTGCTCTTTGTTTCGTTCTGATGCACCCCGATAGTTGTCGAGGTAAACAGAATTGAAAAAGAATAATTCATCAGGGGACTCGCTTACTTTGCTCTTGATGGAATCTTTAAGGACAGGGGCATCATCAATTCTCTCGGCTACCTGACTACAGACATACCAGGCATTTTTCTCCATCCGTTTCTTTTCGTACTCTTTGTATGACTGGAGAGACAGTTGTTTGATTTCCTCTTCTGAAAGATCCTCAAATATCCTATATTTTTCCCACTCTAGAGTTGCGCCATCCACAAGAGCATCAGAAAATGCCGAGTTTGTCCTTTCGGCTTCACCTTGCCCGCTGTCGCCCCTCGAACGATGACATCGCACTCTATAATCGGAATTGTGAACCCTTGCTAACTCGGCGTCTCGAAATCTAACTTCGTAGTTGGAAACTCCCACGCCCGGACCAGCATCTGTAAGGTCAGCCCATCGTGACTTTACAGGTGGAAGGCAGAGATCTCCGAGAACTTCAAGACCATGTTTACATGAACTGGTTACCCTTAAAATCCTGTCCTTTCTCGCATCTTTTTCCATGGAATCGACTTCCTCTTTAAACAGATCATCAATGGCATCTAAAATGCGTTTCGTGACTGGTATTATCTGACTAGCAAACAGAGCCCTATTGTGCTCTGACATTTCTGTGTCTTCGCAAAACTGCAACAAATTGTCAATCCTTAATTTCAAGTGTTCTGCTCTCTCTTTTTCGTAAGTGAAGAATTTACAGTTACTTTCTGTTTCTCCGGAAAATTTGTCTAGGTCATCTGACTCTGTCATATCATAATAAAGAAAGAGGTCATCGTGTAGTTGCGCGCAGCATTTACGAAATCCCAGTGAGTACTGTGGACTGCCAGGTGTCGGTTCGTCAACCTCAAAAGGTGATGGATCCTCATGTCGCAAACAAACCGTTTCGCTGGCCCATACAGTGCCTGACGATCCCACTATTGCTTTGGGCCGGACAAATACATAGTGGCGATCGTCCTCAGTTATCAGCTTCTCTTCAGTTTCATTCATTACACTTGACTTCGTGAAAACACGGTGAGAACCCGGGGTCACATATACCATTTTCTCAGGCCAGTCGTACTTTGGCAACTTCCTTGCTTTAGTGTGATCTGATAATGTTAAGATCCTAAGATTTCTGGCTCTGTCAAAACCTTCAGATGTACCTGGTCTAAGGTAAGCCTTGTCATTGGTGCTTCTCATGAAACAAAACTTTCTCGCGCTGGAATTTCTGGCACCCCAGAATCGTCTTTTTATGTTTTTTACGTGTGCTTGTTGGTAGTGAGTGTTTTCGTTTGTGTTTTCTTCGCCTTTTGGTGGCTTTTTCCAACAAAATAGGCCTTTGCCACAATGGCGCTTCGCTTGGAGACTTCTTTTGTTTCTCGGTCTCACCCTGTTGTATACTGTTGTAGCGGATTGAATTAATTTCTTCCCATGTTGAGCTAGTCGGTAGTTGGCAATTGAAAGAAGGTTTTTCTTCTTCACCCTCTGGCCGGTATAGAGGACCGTATCATGTCGTCTACCATGATAAGATGATTTATCCTCGATTGCCTTTGCAATGAAGTCTTCATCTTCCTCATCTAGCTTTGGCTTCGGACCTTGGTTTGACAACTTTCGCCTCTTCAGTCGATTACATTTGATAAGGCTTGAAGCTTGGCGCTTGAGCATTTGGCGTTTTCTCTGATAATTGCTTTCAGTGGGCTGGCTGTGAAGAACCCCTCCGTGTCTTCAACTTTTTCCTTGAGTTTTTGTACTTCGCTTTGGATTTCTTCTAACGTTTTGGATGACCAAATATTTGTTTTCTTTTGAAGAAGGTTTTCCTTCTCTTTTATCTCCTTCTCCAGCTTTTCCTTCTTGGAATTTAAGCACAACCTAACGAGGTCGGCTGCTGCCTCATTAGCATTTTTTACCTCTTCAACAACGAATTTAACTCTCTCCGTCATAGACGGAAGATTGTCAGGATCGAAGCCTAGGGCTGTCATTTCTTCTCTGGAGAATATGGATCGCAATATAACTCTAAGACAAATTTTATCCCATTCTGAGTCCATGGTAGTAACGATACCTTGCACGGTTTCCTTATCGAGAACAAGAGCACTATGTCCACTTTTAGTACTACAAGCACTAAAAATATCCAAAAGGAATGACTCTAAATCGACTTCGTCAGGACGGAGCGCGACATACTCAAAACCCTCGGTTATACGAATGATATTGATCCTGAGACCATGTTTTTCATGAAGTAAAGCTTCGCAAAAGGCAACTCTCTGATATTTTGATGGTGCCCCAGAGTGATGAGGTTGAAACGCAAGAAAGTACTCTAATGCTTCTTGAAAGGGGATTGAAGACCTAATTCTTGTCTTAGCATTGGCATCTTGCACCGGAAGAAATAGTTGATTGAAGACATAGAGCAGACCTTGAAACTTGTGCTTCTTTTCCTCTGAAATTGCTCTCGATAATTCTTCTTCTATAACACCCCTATTTTGCTCTAGGGTGCAGCTTTGTTGCGATGTTACAATCTCCATTCTCTTTTTTCCCTGAAGTAGTTTATAAAAGGTGACTTCGTCTTAGATCGAGAAACTCACAGTTTTACTAGACCTATGGGCTTGAGGAATGTATCTTAACGATTGGATTTTGGTAGCTGTTTTCTCTACAAGTTCCGTTTCTTTATAACGCCGTGTTAATTTTCTTCATCAGTTTGAAATTAAAAAACACACCTTTTGCATTTATTTATTTTATTAGAAACTATTTTGCCTTCACTTTGCGATAATTTAAATCGCGTCAATTTTCTAGTAAGTCTGCTAGTTTATAGTCTGCATTTGACGCACGCACGAGGGAGCCCCCACATTTTTTTTCTTCCGCACGCTTCGCTTGCGTCACGTTCTACATTTCCGTTTTAATTTAATTGTATTAATGGTAAGCATAGTTAAATATTTAACACTGTTATTTACCACTGATCTGCAAATTATAGGGTTGTCTTTCAGATGCTGGGAATAACCCTATCTAAATTATAGTGACCACAAATACCAGTATTTGCAGTCTTTAAATACAAAGAATTAATGTCCGTGTCGTTTCGACGTTTCAATGTTAATGATTACTTATACTATTGCATGCATATTTTATTGTTTTACTTCTCACCAGTTTGAGCGTAAAATAATGGACCAGTATCACGAAGAAATTGCTGCGCTTTCCTTCATGATGATTTTAATAACATCGAAACGCCGTCAGACAACATTTGCTAGCTTTTATATTTCTATAAAGACTGCAAATCCATCATTTATTTACCTGGTCATTGTCGATATCTGATAAAAGCTGCTCAGTTCTCGCCCTTCGCTCGCTTCGCTTTTCATTATGGCATCGTTTATGGGTACTTCCATCACCTAAATCCAAATGCTTTCCAAGCTGATCACCATTATCGTCCAGATTGCTAAGCTTTTCTGTCATATCTTCCATTCTTGCTCAATTACAATGTCTGAAGTCCAACTGTCGGAAATCTTCTCAGCGCGCTTTTAAAATAATGCTTTGTTGTTGTGACCTACTATTAACTAACATCATTGTGACATATTAACTTTAACTTTATTTTTTACATATTAACATATAAAACCTATATTTAGCCGAAACGTGGGCACAGAACTCGTTCAATTGCGCTGGTTTGCTTTCATTATAAGCCTTTTCAATGGATAAAGAAATTGACTATCTTTTAACAAAAGCTGACTTGAGCAATTACACAGACAATATTAAACAAATTGGTGTTGCAAAGGTCGAGCATTTCCTGGACGTCGATGATGAAACTCTTGAGCGAGACATTGGACTAATGAAGATACAAACTCGCCGTCTGAGGTGTTTCTTTGCTCAGATACAAGGCGAATCAAAGCAAAGAGGAACAAGCAGTGAAAGTATTGAGTTATCGTTTCTTAGATGATTATTTTGAAGGCCTCTATAAAATAATTGGCTTGTGCTTCAAACCAGCCATGAACAAAAAACGTAAGGCAACATGGTGCATAATTTGTAACGCAATCCTTAACAAACATTTATTATGTGATCGGTAGGTGTTACGTCCGCCAGTGCTCCCAAGAAGCGCAAGCAGGCGATTTTGTCATTTGGACGCTCCAGGCAACTACAAGTCCTGAGGAACGACTCAGCACCAGAAAAGAAGCCATGGGAAAAATATCTTCTTCCCAACCCACACACAGAAAGGCTGAAATTCTACAATAGTGTTGTACCGCAGATTTATGAATCTTCATTCGTGAGTAAACAAGCCGGTTTCAAACAGTATCTCCTCGAGCAACAGCAAATGCGTTGGCAGTTAAACACAAAGATAAAAGCCCTTTCCGATAAAGAAAACAACTCGCTTAGAAACGAGAATTGGGGAGTGTGCCAAAACATCACGAAGTTCATGTCAGGCGTGGATGGATGTAAGGGCAGTGGTGATGTCGCGAAGTGTGAGTCCTCCTTGACCACTGTCAATGAGGCCTTTAATTACGCATCCGATTTGCTCTCATTTATCGACAACAGACGAAAGAACCTTTATACAGAAGAGCATACCTTAAGGTCGTTTGCAAGTGATGAGCTCAAATATTTCCAGGAAGCTCAAGAGCGAGTGAAGGCCATACACCAAGAGCTGCAGAAAGCCTCCAATGCGCTCATGACCACCCTCATGAGCTTGAAGAGAAAGTTCCCATCTCCCATGGGGAACAACGGCCAATCCCGAAGAAAAAAAGAAAACAAGAGAAAAGTGAAAAAAATCAAGGAGAAAAGGTTGCATCAGCGAGCAGCAATTCTCCTAGAAAAACTTACCTCAAAAGAGGTAGCTAAAGAGGTTTTCGATTCACTTGAAAAGAATACTTACAAATGTGTCTCAAGTATTAATGCAGGATTCACTGCGAGATTTGTCAAGCGTCTCCACCTGGATCCTCTGCTATGGCTTTTGGAAAGAGGCGTGTTTGAAACAGAGCTGGCACGCAATTTGAAAGTGGTAGTGGCCAGAATGAACGAAGAGAATAGCAGTAATGGTGCTGAAAAAGGGTCAAGTTCGGGCGAGGATTCAGATGAATCTGACGAGGAGACTGTGCAAGAGCCAGTGGAGAGGGCTGCCGCAGATTCTGACACGGAAGCGGAACAAGATACAGCCTCACGAAAATAAATACTTTTTTAATTGTTGTTTTCATTCGGCCGCGTATTAAAATAATGAAAGTTTATGATTTTAGATTATGATTCTCTATAAAACAAACTGAAACGTTATGAAACAATTTTGAGCAATTGTAAGTATTCCATTCTCAAAATCTTGATTACCTTTCTAATTTAGATCGTGCCTGAATAAAAACGTGTATGTTAGACTACGATAGTGATTCTTTTTTACAAAATGGAGGGTCTGTAAAAGGGTTTGGGTTTTGTGTCTAGGCTAGAATAGAGTTTATATAATACAAAATACAACTGAACGTGGTCTTGAATATATGGTTGGGGGTTTAGAGTCCCAGTGGCAAATCCTACCAAAGTATTTACAAATGCAATCACCCGGGGTCCTGGCGCGACCTAAAATTCCTTTTTTTTTGGTCTGATCCCCCCCATTATGCTTGTCAATTACGGCTGATCCCCCCTAAAGGTCTTCAAAAAACCATGTGATCCCCCCCTAAATACTCCGACCCCCCCCTGGCGATAAATAATGACCGGTCCCTAAACGTTATGTAAAGGAGAAGAACTATCCATTGAGCATCGTGCGATCGAGAGAGTTTCACTCCTCACAAGAAATCCTAATGCGAAAGCAATTTCCCTGTGTCAACAAGGAAAGGGAAAGAGACCCCACAAAGCTCAGCCAATCACACCTGAAGAAGAGTCAGCCCTGTGGGAAAAAGGTCAGTTGGGTGATTTTGTGCACTTGTTTGATTTTGAATTCATGCATATGATTTCAACCCAAATTGCACTCCACTCAGTTCAATTACCATTTTTAATCGAACCCAAGTTTTTATATTTCTAGTTTCATTTGCCAAGAGGTACTCAGGATTGATGAATTTCCAAGTGTTGGATGTAACAGCTACTGTATCTCTCTCTCATTAAGGTGTACCGGATGAGATGAGCCCAGATGAGATGAGCCCACGACATATCAGCGGCATCTTGTATGAGTATCCGCAGTTTACAATGTGACTTCCGCTTTTTCTTGTTGACGCGACTACTCACAGTGTACTCGAGTGTTAGGAAGTTCGCGTAGTGCGTCTGAGCCAGTTTCTGCCAGATTTGAACAGAAAAACAGGTCCTTTGTTGGACTGTAATGATACTTTGATGGCGCTGTTAACGAAATGTTTGGCTGGTTCGTAAGTTGTCAACCTGGTTTCGGTCGATCTGATTGATTGGCAACACCTCTTGAAAATCCTACACACCATCGACCTAAGCCTCATAGCTGCCAAGTGAGCAGAAGAACAATGACATCAAAATACTCGGGAAAGATAAGTATTAATTTTAATTGCATTTGTGTTAAACTTATATGTACAGAAATTTCTGAAGAGGTACTTAATCAGAAGTTTATCACATGATAAGCCTTCAAACTTGTATTAAATAAATTGATGTACATATTTCACAATTTTAAGATGATTGTGTGATGACAATACACCGACGGTCAACATTCGAATATTCAGCTTGAGCTTCCTCCTAAATGTTAAGTATTTCAATTTGAACTTGTAGAATATAACCTATGGATTAAATGTGGGTCTTAATAAGTATCATCCATGAAATTCTTACAGGCAATTTTCATCATGACATTAAAGCACCACAAACTCAAGAACAAGGAAAAACAAGTTACGCAGAAAACTGACGGAGAAATTCATAGTTTTCATAATTTTGAATTCATTCATAATTTTAAATTACAAATCATTCAGACCATAGCCACATATAGACTTTTAGATTGTCACTGCTTTTCTTTTGGTGATTGCATGATATGGTACCCGTCTTGACGTTCTTGGGAAAGGAACCATATCATGCAAGTCCAGGCAGTTGATGTAGTGTTTGCGCATTTTGTCTTGGTCATATGACTGCGCTGTGGGGTCTAGGCCATGGCAGAAATCTGTAGCAAATGCCAGTGCAAACAAACCACAGTCATTTGAATTTGTTTGCTTTTGCACTCTTTCATTAGAAAAAGTGACTGTAGAACCAGTATACAATAGCATGTGACATGAATGATCAATGGCAACTGCGCTTACATTTTGATATAAGCTGTCATACACCTTGACAGTTCCAGGACTGGTAGCTATTGTGCTCAGGCAAACCCAGTGTGAGCCAGTGTTTATGATCTGTACAAACTCACCAATGGCTGGAGTGACTAATGCACCCACAATAACAGGGTCCCTTAGACCATCTACAAGAGGGAATTTTTGTTTTAGGAGGATCTGACCAGCATGTATCTCAGAATCACACAACCATGTTGTCTTGTTTAAAATGGATCACCTATACTTATTTTAATTACATCAGTGCTGTCTTCTTCCTTCAGTGACTGTGGTTGTTGATAGGACTCACTATCACTTGTAAGGCAGTAAGGCCTGAAAAAGAAATTATCATCTGGGCTTTCTTCTTTCCACTTCTTGATTTTTAAGTCAAGGTTTTCTTGATCAATTTATGAATGTCTGCACACAACTGTGGCACAATACATGTGGTTCCTGACATCCATAATTGTTGTTGGGAAGAACCGTCTGTTGGTTAGATCTGGAGGCTGTTGGCCTGTGAAAAGTTCCTTCTTTACATAATGATGCAGGTGCCGTTGCATTTCAGAAACACAATTAACACCACTTCCAACAAGCTCATGAATTTTTTTTACCAGTGTCTCATCAATAGGCTGAAGTAGCCCAGCCATCTGATTACACAACAAGAAAGAAAGAATAATTGCTTTATTATTTATTCATTTAAAAAATTACACAACCTCATCCCCAGGTTTTCTTGGTCAACAGTTCAATAACCTGGAGCCGGCTGCTTTTGATGTCATTGGTTCAATATGAGAAAATTTTTTCCAAATTTGGTCAACAGCAGCTGGTTATGATGAAATATGTGAGTGGTTTTAACCTTTCAGAAACAGGGAAATATTTTGAATGAATAATAATGCAAATTATACCAACATTACTATCGGCAGTCCTCTGGTAGGGCTTTTCAGTAATAGTTACAGAATGTTATAATTACAGAGTACTGAACACTGTATTTTTTAAGAAAATCCATTTAAAAAGTCCATGACAGCATTCCATTAAAACAGTGCCAGTGGAAATCCCTCTCCGATAAAATTGTGATATTATAGTCTTGACATTGAGTTTGAGGAATGAGTGCCAGTGTAGCTAAAAGAAGCTCTACATGTAGTACATTTTATTGGTCTTTTGTTGTGATGTATAATCTTTATTCATTCTTTATATGTATCGACATGACAGTGGAAGCAGCACAGTCTACAGTAGACTGATGATCTGTGTGAAGTTAAGTCACCTTCAATTCCCCACCAAACTTCAGTTTCCTGATTCCAAAAAAAATTTAATTGATGGCCAAGTACTTACCCTCCCTATGGGGTGAAATAGGTGATCCGTAGGTTTAGGAAGTAATATGTAAATACGCTCCTCTGTAGCTATTGTTTGCTTCTTTTCTGACTCTAGGGATGTTCTCAGAAATTTTGACATTGTCTCCCTTCTACTCTTTGTGTTCTCTGAAATCTAACAATACAATGTTTTAATTAAAATAATATTTGAAAAATTGGTTTCTAAAATATTCACTCTGTTTCCATTACAGGTAAATTTGTTTCAATTCTGCACAACGAAATGTCCAGGTTATCTTATCATATGTCCACTTCACCTACATGTAACACAAGGCCCATTAGGATTAAGCACCCTTTATTAGGCTAGTGATCATTCATGTTAATGGTAGTGCCCCCTGAACCCTTATTCAATAATTAAAATAAACTGACCTTATTTTCAGGATACTTGATTATTTTCCTTAGGTGGATCTTTGCTGGACAGTCACATTTCTTCGTATCCTGTACTATAAAGCGCTGTTTGGTGTTGTTATAGTAGTGATCAGCATTCCCCTTCTGAAACCAAATAGATTTATTGGATCGTTAGATAGAGCAGTATATGGGAATAGTCAAGTTATCAATAAACTTAGAAGTAATGAAAAGTATCCTTTAAAATAGTACTTGATTCCTACCTTGTAAACTGCAGTCACAGTGGTCCTTTTTTGCGACTTTGCTTATTTTAACAAATAAAATGTGATATGTCCTTTTACTTGCAAGTGGTAAAAAAGAAAACATTATTGCCTGCTATTAGCCCTGAGGGAGAGGTGAGTGCTCACCAACTTGCTTAGAAAAATCAGTTGGGACTTACCACCTTGTTAGCTTAAGAGCAAATAGGTGAAGTTAAATCAATAACTATGTAATGCCCTACATATGATATCCTCTTTGGGAGTCCTTAAGTAATAATATCATCTTGTTTACATTCTTATTTAGTTAATTATTATGCATGCTTACATCTTTTTGTAGTCTCTTTTGAGCCTCCTTCCTTTTGAGTGCCTTATTTCTGTCTGGCCCATTTTGGCATTCTAAAACTTTGACCCCCACAATTTGGAATGGGATGCCATCAAAACTTAGTCTGCATCCTGTCATCTCCTGTGAGTCAGCCCATTGTAAACGGTGGTTCTTAGCATTTTTATCTGCATTTTCTTTTATGTGAGAAGAGGAACCAAGCTAGGTTAGCAATACGATACATGTACACAAACACATACGTACATATGTACACGTGGGTGCTTAAAATGGAGGGCCTGAAAATCAAGCCTGCCCCACCTAGATGTAGCCCAAGGACTGGTGTAATGGATGGGGATGCTGGCAGCTGTGTGTCAATAGCACTGAGTAGGGTTTTGACACTTTAAGCTTGATCTTAATTAATTAAGGATTTCTTGCCAACTCTTGCTGCAGGCTCACAGTAAATTGACACTTGAAGCTAAGTTGAATTTTAATTACATGTTAATTTTGAAAGTCTAACTGACCAGGGTAAACCGAAGAATAATGATGTGTACATGTATTCTTAAGATATCAATAATTATTGGAAAAAAGTTAAATCCCTTTTTTTATTTTGATTTATCTATATTTCATGTTAATAACACGATCTCACACGCCCCTGGCTTTAAATACCTATAGTGTCTAAATAAAGTTATACTTCACTTTACTTTACTGTCAGTATGGTTTATTTTGTAAATCTTTACATGTGAGCTTACTTACCCAGCCTACTGCAATCTGAAAATCCTCCTGTTTGTTTAAATACAGTGAAGCGTGTCGTCGTAGCTATCTCGTACTGTTTTATGAGTTCGTCAGCGCTGCTTTCATCGTTAACATACCCGGAATAAGGGTCAAACTGTACGGTCCATCTTGAAGCCCAAGGTGTACTGTTATCAGCCATGTTTGTTCTTCTACCAAACATTTAGATTTCCCGCCAATATTTACCCACGAGCCGCAAAACATAAATGCATGAGTGTTAAATATTAACTGGACCACCCCTTGGCAAATATATTTATTAGTAGCAAATAAGATGTTGAACAAAAACCAAGAGATCATGGTCAAATAAAACGTAAAGATAATTTATTACAAACAGAAAAGAAGTGTAGGTTTGTTCCAATCGAAAGATTTTACAGTGCAAAGTTATGCAAATGATCTTTGACCTGAATCTGCTTTTGGTCGATGATAGCGAGGTTAGAGGATAACATCGACCGAAACTATTAGGCCGGTCATATTTAAGTGTCGATCCTCCTTTTGACGCCTTTAAAACAGGCTAGATTTTTTCTTAAATATGTGATCTAGACAGAAATTAGTTTGTACAAGTTATGGGAAGAATACTTTTGCAATAAAATATTGAAGAATACGATGCTTTATCGTCAGTCACACAGGTCACGGTCTCTTGATTCGCCGGAAACGAGCAGAAAAATAGAAGACTCTCGCTACGATTCCGCTGACGTGTCATGGGCTCATCTGGTTTGGGACGATGATATGTATTGCCCTAGGGGTGTTGTCAATTAATCAGATCGACCGAAACCAGGTCGACAACTTACGAACCAGCCAAACATTTCGTTAACAGCGCCATCGATGAAAATGTCATTACACTCCAACAAAAGACCCGCTTTTCTGTTCAAATCTGCCAGAAACTGGCTCAAACGCACTTCCTATTCCATGAGTACACTGTAAAATACGCTTTAACAAGAATACGCGGAAGTCACATTGTAAACTGCGGATACTCATACAATATGCCGCTGATATGTCGTGGGCTCATCTGGTTTAGGACGATGTTATATAGTGCTTTCCTTAGAATGTTCTTTTGCACGTCAAGAGGCGAAGCTTGACTGGCTTTTAGAGATGAAGGCTACACTGGTCAAGGAAAGGACTGCTTCTAGACTGTCCTTGCAGTTTACTCCTTGTCTTCCTTTACACAATCAGACCAAGAAATTTTCCATTTTAGCACCGACCAGCTGGCCTGTGAATAGGTCCCCTCAGTATCCAACAAAGACATGTCAGATGATGCCAATATTAGACCTAGAGAGGCTACCGAGTGATTCCAACTTAACAGGTGAGTTTTTTGTCTTATACTTGCAACAACTTTCATGGTTAGTAGCAATTTGAGAATTGAGGTGTTTATAGGCTAAATACCACACACTAGAAACCATTACAGTTGGTGGATTTGAGGGTGTGCGGTTGTCTTGTGAGGATTACAACTATGCAGTTGCAGCATGAAAGCCTTCAGCAATGACCTTGAGGCTTTTAGAAAAGCTCTTTTCTAAAGAGGTGCTACTTTGCTCAACTCAATGGAATTCTCTGGTCTTGATAAAACAAAGATTTCAGCTATAAAAGGTATGCTAATACAAGTTTGTTATTTTACTTCGATGAAATGTATAATGTTCTCCAACCAAATTGTTTTTATGTTGTTTTGTTTTGGTTTACTTTTATGACTTGTATGTTGTACTGGTAAGAAACACCCTCCCCCCCTTGTGCTGCAACAATTCATACTTTGTTTTTCTGTTTTTCTTTTCTTTTTTTAGCTGAGGTGATCAAGGGCTATTCTTACCAGTGCCACAGCACCAACAAAACAAGCCACATGTGGGATATGTGCAAAGTTAGTATTAGAAAACACTGCCACCATTTGTGAAAAAATGAAAAAGAAAAGCACCCAAACTGAACTGATCTTGATTTACCAATTTCATCCTAAGGCGCAGTGAGCAATACTTTAATAAAATCATTTGTTTTGTAACATAACGTATTTTTTCAAGTATTAAATCTAAATATTTCCCTTGTGGCCTGCCTCCTTTCACATTGCTGCAATGAGCTTTAAAATAAAGCCCCATTTTAAACTGGCTGCATTTAGTATAATTACATGTACCTATTGACTACGCTGTCATTGAATGTTAGCTTTGCTATATAAATAACATTAACAACATACATATACCAAAACATCATGGGGGAGGAATCTGAAATAACTTATAATTATTTCGCTTGAATGAGATATAGTAGACAAGCATTTCTTGCCATAAGAAAATTCACTGAGGCAATATATCACTATAACGATATATTGCAATGAGTCATTCCTGATTCAGTGATAAATCGCTGGAACAATATTTTATTGACGCATTATATCGAGATGATGTTCCACATGCTCTATGATATATCGTTTTAGTGATATATTGCCGAAGATGTGGGGCATTTTACTCAGCCTGAAAGTGGTCTTTATAAAGCAAAATAATCAATATCTCAGGGAGGAACAGTGAGGTAACCCAGCAGAATTACCAGACCAGCCTCCTGGTGGCACTAAACAGAATTCACTTAAACTGCTAGATCACCCTCCTCTTGGCACTGAACAGGCTCCAACTAGTCATGGCAAGGCAGTCACCCAGGAAGAGTGAGTTTCCTAGCCACGTTAAAACTACCCTTGGAGGTTGATTATTTATTGGGTTTTGTAGAGATTCTTATCACTAATAAGTGTGTCTGAAGGAATGAGACTCTAATCATGTATTGTTTTCTATGTACTGACAATGTGTACATCCATTATACTGCTGTTCCTCTCACTAATTTACAGTTGATTGTACCATCATGAACATTACATGAAAACTTCTACCATCCTGCCAAAAGCCCCCTCAAGTAGTCATTTCTGCTATCTATCTAGGGAACCTGTCCCATACAAGGAGCATTTGAGGAATGCATTAGAAGAAACATTAAAAGTTATGTAAGTGCAAATTGTGCTTGGCACATTCTGCTTGGTGGTCTTTTCTGTACTCTACAGTATAGTTGGTGTTTGGGTGCATGAACTTTCGTTGTGATATCACTTTAAGGGAAGGAAGGGGAAAATTAGGCATTCCTCTGACAATGTAATGTGCTAAGCACAACCTTTTATGTGCAGTGTTGGCTTCAAGTAGGACACTTTAGGACAGCTTAAATACAATGAGCCGCTAGCCTTGCTGTTTTCTGCATTTTGAGATGTCGAGTTTGATGAAAGCACATGGCATGTTTTGTAATTTGTGTTTTCGAGCTTACTCAGTTTCTCCATGATCTAAACACGAAAACTTGTAAGTACATTGTATATCTGTCAATTTTGTTTTAGTTTCTTTGTTCGCCATATTATTTCCTAATGTGTATTGTATTTATTTCAGTGAATCGTTAGTTAGCTAGTTTATTTGTTCATTCTAGTTTGTTCACTAGGCGTGATGGAAGTTTGTTTGCCAATTTACATGGAATAATAATACAGTTAAACGCATATCAAAGTATTCAGTTGTCCTTGATCACAAAGTAAAGACACTGGGTCTCTACATGCAGAGATCCATTACTTGATTTTACCACTTTGACTTTGGCACTCAACTGTTTGAATAAGAGGCTAGATACAATTGGGCTGACTGCTCATTAATGGACTGGTTTAGTGCAGGTGTTTGTGGCATACTTTTGGGAATTATTCAAATTTCACAGGCATTACACATCTTTGATCATTTAAAATTTACTTCAGGGCTATTTGCAATGAACCTGTTAGTGTCTTAAGGAAGTTCAGGTGAAGGTTAGAAAGAGGGCAAATGCTTGACCTTAAAAACGACTCGGAAGGGTGTGAGGAAAAGATCATGTAGATAATTGTCTCTCCTTACCACCTCTTTGATGATGCAGTGGAAGAGATATTGAGGGAAGATCTGCCAGTGATTGATTTTAGTGTACCTTCAGAGGTGATCTTTACAGGTGATAGCACTCAAGATTATGGTGGTCCAAGCTGGGAATTTTTGGGTATGATGATGCATGAAATATGTGACAAGCTCTTCAAAGAAGAAGGAGAAAGCTACATCAATTCTGAGGATAAAGAAGCATTAGACAGGAAACAGTATTATGGAGCTGGTCTCTTTTTTGGTAAATATGCAAAGCCTATTGATACACCCATGTCTTTTCACTTAGGCACACAAGAATTTCAGTTTGCTGCAAGGAGGTCCTTTGCCTACTTTCCTTGCTGAAGACCAGCTTCAGCATTTCTTCACAAAGGATGATTTGACCAATTCTGGGGGAAGTGGAAACCTAATTGGGATGAACTGAGCCCTCAAGCCTGAGAGGATTTCTTTCCAGCTTCAACCATCACTTGGAAGCTTGTGAATATCCAAAGACCTTGAGGACCTTGAGTTTGAGCAAACTCAAAAAGCTTTGGAGGCTCAAAGCAGACACCTAAAAAAGGAAAGGGAAAGGCAACAAGCCAAACGCAGCAGAGGCTTGAACAGATGAAGAGGTCAACATTCTAAACACGAAAAACCTGCTTGGAATCACAAGTGCTGAGGCTTTTTTGAACACTTTGTGGTTTACAAATCCCCATCATTACAGGTTGAGAGGCTGTCACAAGCATAGAAAAATGACTTAGGGAGATGTTCAATTTATCAGAGATGTGGATAGAACTAAATATAGAGAATATTCTGAACGACAGACCATGACATGAACTGGAGCAGAAATTTGAAATATCAGATCAGTCAAGCCTAAAGCTTTCATTACTCACGACAGATGAGAGAAACCCAGTGTTTGATTACAAAATTTATTGCAAGAAAAGACCAAACTCAATGCTGACCAGCAAGCAACCTTCTTTTCTCAGTATCAACTATTCAAGGAATTCTCCTGGAAACTTTCTGGTAAGATTCTGGTTGAAAATTTCATGGCTCAATCACGTCTGAGGCTGTCATAAAGGCTCTCTGATGCTTCTCTCTTACTGTACTCCCCAAGGTGCACATGATCTTGCAGTTGTTCTGAAGAAGTGAACTCAGAGTAGCATCCTTGTTCTGGGCAGTGAAGCAGCGCGTCTTCTTTATCATTGTTGGAACTTTGGCTGTGATTGAGATTCTGTTGTATGGCTCATGGTGCTGTGGCAAAGAAACCGTGATTCTCAACTTCCCTTAACACAACAAGGCCTTGCTTCTCAAGGACAAGCTCTGAGTATGGTATTAAATTGGCATTCCCAACCCCATAGGCTTTTGAGAGACAAAGAACATCCTTTAAAAGGCAAAATTGACAAAAAGCTGAAATTATTGATGCTCTTAATTTTAACTTCCTTTCTGTCACTAACAATCTTGCAAACAGCAGCTGGTGATTCCTTTACTTCTCTCACTTCCAATGCATTGTGCATGTCAGCTGTTGTCAAAATGTTATGGCCTTCATTACAATATCTACAAATTGCCCCTTTCATTGGACTGATGATGCAATCACAAACATCCTTGCCTTGCTTAAGAATAAGAAAAGGAGGTATCTTGGATAGAATAGCTGATCTATCAATACCTGTCATACTAATAAAGATGTTGCTAGGTGTATGCATATACTCCTGCTTCTACTACCACATTTTGCTCATCATGAAAATATTAAAAGGAAAATTCAATTTATAACGATTCTCAAGAAGATGCAACAAAGGACGACGTGATGAATAAGTAAACTTACTTAAATTTTCCCAGGATGTCCTTTGAGAAATGTAAGCATTCATTCGCTACCTGTACTGTGCATATAGTAATTATATGTAAACTATTGGGGTTTAGAAAAAATGCATTTTAATCTGCCTCTAACATTAAGAATAAAGTGCCAACCAAGACAGACAGCAGAAGCTGTAGCAGTACTAGTAAGCCAGAATGTAGTGGGGCAGAGAGATGAGACAACAGCAGGCCAAACAAGTCACACAATTGGTAACGCAACCGACATTTCCACAATGAGGTACCCAGATGAAGCCCCAGGAGGACAAACAGTGGCAGATGCACCGGGACACACACTCGATGTAGAGGCTCTGTGTCAAGAAAGAGGGGTTGCTTTGGTTGGAGAAACAAACCAAAACATGACTGAAGATAATACTTTGTTTAAATTAGATTTTTAGCTTTTCTTTGTGTTTCCCCAGCCTTTAAATACATGGGTGGGATGTTCGCTTTTAGGTTTGACCCTCATCTAAATTGTTTCATTTTATATCACCATCTTTGTTTCAGTTACCCTTTAAATTAGGTTATCATTGTTGAGATTGGTTTGTGGTAAGAAAGAAATAATGCATATAAGTAAGAAGAAAATTACAAGAAATAAACAAAAGTCAACATCAAGTTTTTCTAAAGGAAGTGTGCCATCACGCTGTCAGTCACTCTAGAATGCAGACTTGTATGGTGAGTAATAGTATTGTGTAACATGTGATGTTTGCCTGGTAAGATACAGTGGTCCATAAAAGTTAGTTCAACATTGGTTTTCGTTTTTGGTGTTGCTGATGTCTCTTTGTTTGTGTTTTGTGTTTGTAACAATAAATCATTTCATTTATTGCTTTGAAGTTACCTTTCTATAGGACAATTCAGGGCCAAGTTGTTAAAATCAAGGTTAATGGTCATCTGGGTTAAGTATTAAGGCAGCCTAGAGGTTATGGTCACACTTAACCCAGGATAAGTGTTAACCTTGTTTTGAACAACTCTGCCAAAGACTTATTGCAAGTAGTCTGTTGTGAGGGTAGTTCTAAATGTACAGCCTGTGGAGGATTTTTTCTCCCCTCCATAACCCCTTCCCACTCCTTGTCGAAAGAATGTATGTCTTTCGTTCAAGTCATGCTTGTAACTGGAGAATGTGTAACATTCACAATTTCAATGCCCTTATCCCATCCAGCCTGTGATAGAATTCCAAATTCTTGTATTCCATCCATGAGGTATCGCAAAAACATACCTGCTAGGTTGTTGGTGAAACACTTTATGTAAACTATTTGCTCTACTATACCCATCAATGCAGCCATGCAAAACAAACCTCCAGTGGATTAACCTGTGATTTGAGTCAATGTGCCACAGGTGGTTTGGCTTTTTAACATTATACAGACATTGGTGAATTGCATACCTGCACCTTAAGGCGTGGTTTATAGGATTAATTCTTTGTAATGCTTCCTGAATTTTCCACCTCTAACCATAAATGCCACATGCCCTCAAAGCTCCTTGTATGTACATTTCACCAGAGAAAGGTGTTATTTGTAAGATATCTCTTACATTCCAATCAAGTTCCTGTTCATTAACCTCACTATAATCACGAGTAACAAATTCTATTCTTCTTCTGGACAGAGTCCTGACACTTAAACACTTTGCAATAGCTGTCCTCTGCATACCAGTGCTGCCAAGTACATCAATTTGTTCTGCTGTAATGTATTTTGGTCTTCCTAATGAACTTCTTTTGCAGGAAGGTACAAAACTCAGCACTCATTTGAAAAGAAGTGGCAATCTTACCCCTGGTGTGGTTTAGTAGCTCCCATAAAGAGTGTGAAAGGTCATCAAATCACCACTTTTATCTCTAAAAAGCACTGGACATTGGCAGAAACCAAAGAAAATGCTGCAATCATTTAAACAAAGCCTTCTGAGCAAGCATGTATATATTCCACATTTCCAAGAGTTGTGCGTTGAGCTATACGGTAAATAAAATCCTGTACAGACAACAGAAATGTCTCCAAGTCCTCCACATTACCGTCAGCAACCTGAAGAATGACAACAAGGTATAAAAAAGCTATGTAACCAACAAATCTGCAGGCCACCATCTTGTTTGACCATTTTGGCAGCAAATGGCAGGGCATGTTGGGTATTCTTGAGTTAAAGAAAAAATTTGCAGTCGGCAAAAAATCTTGACTCCGGGAAAAAATTCTTGACAAATTGACAGAATTTGACTCAAAGAAATAATTCTCCACTTGGCAAAAATACTCTCAACTAGAGGTAAAAATTCCCATCTTGATTACAAAATTTTCAACTCCATGAAAATATTCTCCTCTTTGGAAAAAATATTCTCAACTGGAAAAAATCTTGACTCAAAAAAATTCTTGACTTGAAAAAGAAGTACCAACCACTTTGGTCCATTATGGCTCGCCAAATTTTACTAAATCGATCTAGTTAGTACTTTATTATCCTTTATCTTCTAGGAACTGGGATACCAAAGACCCAGCACCAACTGCTTTCATTAAAGAATATCCACTAGTCATTTTTACCCTTACTCAAAAAGCAACCCAAAGAGAAAAAAACAAAAGTTATTGATAGCCAAGAATATTTGTAAAATGTGAAGTCAAAATGGACTTATGCAACATCTTGGCAGTGTTCAGTCTTCACTGAAGGAAACTGCTGCAGGCCACCAAGATTGTCATGGCTGTAAAGGCAAAAACTTAACAGAGTGTCTCTGTAAGAGCGGTCCTGTCGATTTTGCTTGAGACACGGATTTCGCTCATTTCTTGTGTGTTGTAAGACATTCATGTACCTATAATAAAACCACAATCCGTTTGATTGGATCTCTTTATTTTTCAGAGTTTTACGGAAATTAAATTTCACTCGAGCGAAGGCTTGTCGTGACACTTTTCAAGACTTTAATTTAAGACAACTTTGAAGGACAATTTACAAAAAACTACGGAACTTAGCAAAAAATAAATACCACAGTCATGCATATTAACTCTATCTTATCCATCGAGGCGACTTTCGTGAACATCACGTTTCAATCAAGGAAACAGGAAGACTTGAATGACACCTTATCCGTTCGCTTAAGTCACACATGCCAAAACCGATCAAATTCAATGTAAATTTTTGAAAAAGTGAGGCGTTCTTAACTGATCCAACTAACATAGCTAGGAAGTAGGTGCCATAGAAAAGGTAACTACAGAAAAAAACTTTGCGGCCCGACCTTTACGAAAACTTTATAACTCCGTGAACTTACCTAATTTCGGCAATCTCCAAGTTTAGCCCCCATTTTGTGGATTTGTCAACATGAAGTGTAACTGATATAAATCAAGCAGGTAGATCTAAAACCGTAAGATATACATACGAAAGCAATTCAAATGAACTTTACTTTCAATTCAAGCGGCAAAATTTGAAATTTTTCGTTCAAGTTACCATTCCTACATCCCCATGCGACCAATTCTTCCAACAATTCAAACACTACAACTAGTGTTCGAATTCCCCTCGTCGATTCCATCGTAAGAAATAACCTGTGCCACTCAAGCTTCAACTAGAATGTGAAGTACGAATCAAATAACATAACTGCTTCATCTTGGAGGCAATATCACGCTGGTATTTTGATTTTCTGATAGACAAGAACGGTAATCAGGAAGCGATCACCATGTTTACCTCATAAAACTGATCGCTGACCAGCCGCTGAGTGAAAACAATATGGCTCAGTGCTGAGGTGCGGGGTGTGGGGTGGGTGCAGGCAGATTATCAAAGGATTTTTGGGAACATTTGAAAATATGCATTAAAGTATCATAATAAGAATTAGGACTCTCAGTCTTAATGCAAAGGCATGCTTCGTGTTGCAGACAACTTTTGCTTTGCTTAGTATTCTTTTTTCTTTCAAGTACATTTTGTTCCAAATAGGACTGGCGTCAATTCATAGATTTATAAACAAATCTTTACCATGTAAATAAATGTTTTTAGGTAATCGAGATAACCATTGAACGTCTTGTATCGCTTTAGAAGTAACATGTCTTGTCTTTGCCCAACTCTGAGAACGTGGAGCGGCAAAGACGCGAGACACGAGTCTCGCGGCTTCTCCATGCTCAGAGGATACGCGTGACCTCACTATCTTTAAGAAAAAAAAGGGACTGCTCGGAGTCTGTATTCCGTTCAACCATCTCATAAGAGTGACGCGAGTCTTTTCAATTGAATGAAAAATTCACAAACCCATTCTTTACCTCACGAGCGTAACCACTGACCACTCAAGAATTCACTCAGTAAGCTTCTCCTTTGGTGCAGAAATTGAAATCGTATCGAGTAAACAAAGTTATAGCGAGTTCCTTTAGATCTCCCGGAGCTCCCAAAGCGATACAAGTTTGGGCCGAAAAGGAAGAAGTCGTTCGTTAGCGAGACGTTCATTATGTCTCAGGACTGTTTTTTAAATAGCAAAGATGAAAAAACTTTGGTTCATCGCATGGCTTAAGCGATTTGGTACGACTGTCTGAATGCAATGATGAAATAAAACATCATTTGATAAGCTGCCACCTGTCTAAAGAGGTCTTATGTGAAAATGAGCTAATCTTGGCAAGGACTGGCCTATTTCACCTCGCTCAGGAGGGTAAACAAAAAAATTTGGATTAGCTAGAGGCATCGCCACGCTTAGGGGAAGTTTTGGAGAAGTGCAAAGGTAACATGTCAGTATCCTGATCATCATGTTAGGAAGCGTATCCAAGGCAGAGATGTAATTACCTTGCATATGTCTCAGGACATTCAAAAGCTGTTTGGAGGTAGTTCTCAGTAACATTTTCTGTTATATATTTTTGTCTCGTGACATATCTGCTCGAAAAGAGAAGAAACTCATTATTAGATTAAGGGTACTTAAGTACACATCACATTATATGTACAATGTTGCTTGGTTGATAATCAATAATGTTTTTCTAGAAGATCAAATCACCTGAAAACGTAATACACTTATTCATGCATATGGTTCCCAATTATTTGCGGTCAGTTTTCCTCAGTTTGTATGATTCTCATTAACCAGTATGATTAAATTTGCAGACTAAACCACCCCTTATTTGATTTAGAATAAAGTAAATAGTGCATGTCACTTTTCAATTCCTGATGGATGCTACTGGGCTTCACTTTAACTGAGAAATTTGCAATCGCTTACCTCAGTTTTGTGGCCCATACCGTAACAAGCACAAGAAAAAAGTTGATGATAGTGAGTCTTGGCTGAGACAAGAAGAATTAGAGAAGAATCTGTGGTTCTCAGAAACGCCACTTTTAAACACGAGACAACTAAGGTAAATTTAATTAAGTGGTATTTGTTTTTTTGAAAACTATCGTTCAGATTATAAGATACGCGAATTACTCTCCCCACCAATTTTTTCTTACATTCTGTTAATCAAAAATTTCAGTAATTATTAAGGCTTTCTTGTTGATCGTCTTAATAGTAACAGTTTCCAGGATCCAAGGGGAGCAAAAGAGAGAACAATTTTCTGTGTTGTTTGGTAAGGCAACGTGCTGGCTTTATACTTCTTCCGGCGTGATAACGATAATGATGACAACGATGGGTAAAAAGCACTGTCCGCTATTAATGACGATCATCATAGTTATAAACAAATCTCAGTTATAGTCCTGAAAATAATCTAAATCGGCTTCATATCGCCAGAAGTCAAAGTTGCTCACACTCATTCTAAGGTCTGTGCAATTTTACGACGAATTTTCAATTCAGGTGTGTTGCGCGCGCGACTTTTGATAGAAAAAACCTGGACGCGCTATAACTTAAAAGAACGTGTCAGCTGAATGAATCAAATCTCTATCATTTTGCATACATTCTTGGGAACTGCAAAAACGACTTAGAACAAACATTCTAAATATAGTGTTCATTCCGTGCAATGGGGCATTGACAAAAGGTTCTGGTGGAGAAGACACCCTATTTCATACCACTGATGACAAGCAAAAAAGGTCATATGGTACCCCAGTTAAAAATATATATTGATAACTCTATTACTTAATACCAGTTCTAATGTAAAGGAGAAAGTTATGAGATAAAATAAAAATTGTCTGTACAACGAAGCATGCCTCCACTGTTTAGGCTAGGAGTCCTGAAGCTTTTTAAGCATGTATTTGAATATCTTATGGCAATAAGCCCGCCGCCCACCCCCACCCCACCGCGCGCTATACCATTTTCACTCAGCGGGTGGTCGGGGGTCACGTTTATGAGGTAAACATGGCGATCGCTTCCTGATTACCGTTCTTGTCTATCAGAAAATCAAAATACCAGCGTGATATTGCCTCCAAGATGAAGCAGTTATGTTATTTGATTCGTACTTTACATTCGAGTCGAAGCTTGGGTGGCACAGGTTATTTCTTACAGTGGAATCGACTAGGGCAATTCGAACACTAGTTGTAGTGTTTGAATTGTTGGAAGAATTGGTCGCATGGGGATGTAGGAATGGTAAGTTCAACGAACAGTTTCAAATTTTGCCGCTTGAATTGAAAGTAAAGTTCATTTGAATTGCTTTCGTATGTATTTCTGACGGTTTCAGATCTACCTGCTTGATTTATATCTGCTGCGCTCCATGTTGACAAGTCCCTCAAAATGGCGGCTAAACTTGGAAATTGCCAAAAATTAGGTCAGTTCACGGAGTTCTAAAGTTTTCGTAAAGGTCGGACCGCAAAGTTTTTTTCTGTAGGTACCTTTTCTATGGCACCTACTTCCTAGCTATGTTAGTTGGATCAGTTAAGAACGCCTCACTTTTTCAAAAATTTACATTGAATTTGATCGGTTTTGGCATGTGTGACTTAAGCGAACGGATAAGGTGTCATTCAAGTCTTCCTGTTTCCTTGATTGAAATGTGATGTTCACGAAAGTCGCCTCGATGGATAAGATAGAGTTAATATGCATGGCTGTGGTATTTATTTTTTGCTAAGTTCCGTAGTTTTTTGTAAATTGTCCTTCAAAGTTGTCTTAAATTAAAGTCTTGAAAAGTGTCACGACAAGCCTTCGCTCGAGTGAAATTTAATTTCCGTAAAACTCTAAAAAATAAAGAGATCCAATCAAACGGATTGTGGTTCTATTATAGGTACATGAATGTCTTGCAACACACAAGAAATGAGCGAAATCCGTGTCTCAAGCAGAATCGACCGGACCGCTCTTACAGAGACACTCTTAAGAGGATAAATTCAAGCCTGCTTCAGCCGCAGTGGAAGAGTTAAAACACACAAAAAATTTTTCTCCTTTAAATAATAATTACTGCAATTTTTACTATCATGCAAACTCCAAGACCTAAGTACACAACTGGTTTCACTTCATTAGCTTCCATCAATCAGAATCAATTGTTAAAATTGCAGTAATATACTACCAGATTCCTAAATTTTCCTTTCGTAATTATCATCCCCTTTATTTTTTAGGTTCTTCTAAGTGAACTAACAGAAAGCCCCTTGTGCAGCTCTTCCTGCTCCAGTAAGCATCCCCCACACAGCCAGCAGGGTTCAACAGAGCAAGAGGCTGCACGTCCAACTGACTTCGACTTAGAGATCCTCCATGATGCCATTCCATGAATTTTGGAACTGGGCTGTGGAAAAAGAGGCTTCCCTCATCCCTTATCAAGGTCTCCACCTGTTAGCAGGGGTGGGAGACACTTGCATGTAGAAGAGGTAAGATACGTAAAGAGTATAAGAGCAAAGTGAAGGACTTAAGCCACCCTCTTCTACCAACACGCCTAGACGATACCTGCCCCTACACCCTAAGGCACAAATCAGACCAGCTGTACTTTTACAAAAACGTTACTACCTGTAGAATGAAGCACACCAAAGACTTTTTCACTTTGAAATATTTATAGCAAATGTGATGCATGTTCTGGTGTGGTGTATATAATTTGTACTTAATGTATACAGAAATGTACATAGTTGATTTTATCAAGTTTTCATTGTACTATAACTCATTAATTCAGTAAGTTACTGCAAGAGAGTTTAATAAACTGTTATTATTATCATAACAACAGGTTTCCTTGGTATACTACTACTACCAGGTGCTGTCCACTTCCCTTCCAGGAAGACACATTCAATAGTCCATTTTACAGTTGCATGTTTGGTTGCCAATCTTTTGAACAGGAGTGAGGTTACGGGTAACCTTGTTATGATACAAACCTTGCAGCTTTTCAAATGTAAATAACTTTGTTATCACGCTAACTAGATATTGGTCTCTATCAAAACATGGTCAACTTTAACATCACTCCAAAGGCTTGGCAGCTAAGTATACAAAACTTCTTTCATTCAATTAGCATATTCCTGAGAGGAATATACAAAAATCTGTTGTAAATAAGTTTTCTCTGTTTCAGCCTAAACATTTTTCGTTGGCAACAGAAACAATCTTCAGAGTATTCTTTTATTTATTTGCCATGGCCTTAAAAAGAAAACTATTCAACTTACCTCTTCCCTACTGGGCGAAAATTCGATTTTCACCGTAAAAAAGCTTTTCAGCTGACGACTGTTTGTGAAGACAAGCTTTATCTTCATTGTCAATTTCTTAGTATCACCTGTAATTTTGCACACCACTTGAAGTGATGTGATTATTATTCCACAGTGCATTTTAGAAACAATCATCCATCGTGGCTCTTTCATTTAATAATTTTTTATATCTCTCTCAGTTTCAGTGGAATTTAAGTCTGCAGTTACTGGAAAACAGACCAAGTGGAATTTCCCCTACTAGTTATATCATATATGCTACTTATATCATATAGTTTCATACCTTTGTTTTACGCTGGCCTCTGATGGAGCAGTTATGAGCACCACGGGTAGATTTCACCAGCTATCTTGTGCAACGCTTCTTCCTCCGATTTTTTGTCAAACAAACCCACTTTCAGTTAATAGCCTCAGTAATAACCAGTAATCTGTCTACTGATGAGTTGCTAATACCCCATTTCTATGTTTAGTGTCCTTCGTACACATTTTTACGTCCCTAAATTCTCTGCACTTGTTAGTGTGGATGGGATACCTTGCAGATCGAACACAATGCCAGAAGAATAAGCATGCATGGTGACCAATTGCAAAGCTTGCTGTTAAAGCTTGTCCAATCACAAAAAACTGAACAAAACTTTTTAAAGACCAACAAAACTAGTTGTAAAGACATTTAGGGGAAACTTGGAATTAAATCGTTCAACAGTTCAACCCTTTAAAAAGCCAAAGCTAATCATACTACTGTAACCCTCTTAACAGTCATTGTCAGAGAAAACCAGGCACGCGTGAAAGATGAGGGTCGACCGTTTTACCTCAAATTTTCAGCATTGAATGCCTGTCCGAAATGATAAAGGAGGATGGTATTTAGGGATTTCTCTGGTATTTACTTCCCTAGTTTGACCACCCCCCCTATTCTTTAACTTCACAGACCCTGAAGCCATGACAAATATATGCCAAGTTTGAGGCTGAACAAAACACATTTCACATACTTTCTGAGAACTCGTGTAAGTTGTTTGTGTTGTTAACAGGTTAAATTATGTTCTTGAAGAAAAATACGCCAACTTTAAATAAAAGTGAATTTTTCTATGAATTTCGAAATTTTGTCCCATGTGCGAAGATTACGTCGGCTAATTTTGACGTAATTTTAAAGCGACTGTTCTCAGAGGTGCAGTTCTCTTTTTCAACATTTGTATGTTATCTTGAATGTTTAACATCTTTTCTCCGAAAACCAGTTAACCCTAACTTAAGCCGTCATAATGCATTAGAGTGAGTTGCGCGCAAAGTCAGCCATCAGGCCATATTTTTCCCACCAATGTCCATAACGGATTTTTGGCAAATCACTGAGATCTTCCTATGATTCTAGCTTACTGAACCCACAAAATTTATTTTTAATTGTAACTGTAATTAGATTGAAGACTGCAACCTTACATACTCGATAATATCATAAATACAGTCCAAGGGAGATGCTGATCATGATAAGCAAGGGGGAATAGGATATTATCAACCACGAAAGTGTTTCCTGACTCTGCAAGCGAACGTTCTCTTTGATTCTTGACCTTCTTGAGCATTTAATAGCATGAAGAAATACTTTGGATGGAATATTGCAAAAAATTATTTAATGCAATCTAACACTCATTTTTAATTTGATAAATGTTCACATGTCACTGCAATCGACAGTTTTTTCCGTTTTGTGAACCGACATTAAGTCAAATACACTTCTCTTCTTGTATTCTGCACTCAGAAACTGCCTTCCTTTTTTCACTAAAATTTGATTTACCCATGAAAATATTATTTTTACAATTTACGATTTACCCATGAAAATATTATTTTTACATGTAACTTCAAAAATAAAAAAGGAAAAATTAACTTAATCAACAGTAATTAAGCTTGTCAATGTTATGATAAAAGGAAGGCACGAGTAATTTGATGACGTGACAGTGGTATTCTTATCAGTACGAAACACACTTCACGGAGAAGAGTCTTACGTTAGTTCAAAACCATGGATCTCAAGTGCTCCTTTTGATCAGAGGATTTGCCTTGTGGGGGGGCAAGGTGTTGGCTAAAGGATTTGCCCCTTGTTGTCCTGTTCACGAGACATTGAACCGCATCTCAGCAGTCTTGGTTTGGGGAGCAAATGTAGCACTACAGGTTCCAAGATCTCTGAGGTCGACTTGATACTTAACCGAGCAGGTAAATTTGCTGTCCGCAAAGACGAGAAGGGAGCTATGATGGTTTGTCCCAGACATCGCAAGAGCTTAACAACAGACTGGTTAGGCCGAAAAAGGACTACTTGTTGCTACCCAAATCATAAAGGCGAGGGAAAGGGCAATGCGCAGACGAAACGAGCAAATGCTCAATTATCACAAGAAATTTTTGACTTGTTTGACACTGTTGTTCCCATTGGTTCAGGTGAGTTCTGTGTCAGGATACTTACTTTACGGAAGACTTATTTGATAACTATAAACAATGTTACATTTACATTTACGGTAAACAGAACCAAACGTTTTAGTCTGGCCAGTGCGAAATTTGGAACTGGAAAAGGTTACAATCTGGAATCCGGAATTTGGAATTGAAAAAACGGTAAACAAAAATGGAAAAGCGAACAAATAGGAAGAGAAATTTACAAAGTGAATAAATAAAGCAAAAAGTGAAAAAAAATCAAACAAACAAAAGGCAGGTTTTGTTAAATAAAGGAATCTGAAAGACAAATCTTGCAGTCATTATTCAGTTACTGTCGCTTAACTCCTATCACAGAGAGCAAATTAAACATCTTTTCTGTAACTTGCTTAAAGTTAAAAAAAGCTGCTAACTCTGTGGAATTTAGACTAAACACAGAAAATCAGACAACAGTTTTACATGCATCTCCAACATATGATATTTTAAGAGCAGAAGGTACAAATTTTCTTTTGTAGAGTCCATACATTTCCTACAAAATAGAGAGCAAAGTTGGCTAGTTCGGGTTCGCTGTCATTGTATGAGTGGGCAAGTCAATATTGTAGAGCTAGTCTTCATTGTGTCTACCATATTTGTCATAAGCTCTGTTTATCTACTTCTGAGCATCTTAGTGTTGGTGCTGTGTGTAAAGTTGTGTTGAAAACAGGTTTGTTTTAGTATTTGGGGAGCATTCTTTGTTGTATTGCGCCCTTTAGTGATGGATATTTAGTTGCGAACTCGGCTACGCTCCTCTGATAACACAATTGTTAAAAACTATGTTTTAATATTTCTCAACTTTAGCAATTTGTTGGGGTTACCGAAAAGAACATTACACAACAAGCATGACAAAAGAGAAGGAAAACAAGGAAATGGTGGAACAGGTATGGTTTTCTACTTAAAACAGCCAAACAGACTATTATATTAGGGAATCCGGGGCATAGACAGTAGGACCCGCTATCTCAAACTTGCTTATCTGGAACTAGATGGTCATAAGGCCCATAATGCTCCTGCTCTTGTCTTACAAAGTGCCTCAGTCTGAATAATTCTTCATTGTTCCTGTTTTTGATTCTCTTTGAAGTTCGATAAATCGAAACTGTACACCTTGTATCCCATCTCCATCAGCAAGATTTACAGCCTTTCCCTTTACGATAACCTAATTTCCAGAACCACTCTATCTAATTAGTGCAGCTGTACTATACGAGAGACAATACAGGAGTTCGTTATGTTCCAGTTTTGTTTGAACTAGCGCAGATTCCAGCTTATGCATATAATTTACTGTCCCATTGGACAGGATACTAAGAAATTGTTTTGTTATCTCAAACAGTGCTATCTCGAACAATTTCTGTTTGCCTTGGAACTTCAAGATAACAAGGTCCTACTGTACCTAAATTACATTTAACGTCTTCGTAGCTCTATTTATGGTTGGTCTTGAATGTACTAGCCTTTGATAAGTACACAAGTCAGAGAATCAAAAGCCTCTAATATCAAACAAAAGATAATGAAACAAGATTATGCTACTCAAATATTTTATTATTTTCTTGCTCCAAAGAAATTGCCATCCAGTGAAGATATGCCTGGTTCTTCATCAGAATCACAAATACTGGTAGCGGCTGACACTCAAACAGAATTGTTGCAGCAATGCTCTCATTGTACCACTAGACAAGAAGTTAGTTTTATTCTTATTTTCAAAAGGTCTGGATAGTAGCAGACATGTTACAATTTTAAAAAACAACACAACGTTTTTTTAAAAACATGTTTCAACAGAATCTTCTGTCATCTTTAGTCTAATTTTAAAATGTTATTCTTATTTTATTGCTAATACATAGGAAGGAATGGATGAGCAGAAAGCGAATGAAAGGACGATGGAACGAACTGTCACAAAAACAGAACAGTCTACGAGTGAATGAGAAATGCCTTGATCTAAAGCCCCTTACAGACAGGGAGACGTAGAAATGTTGTTTTTGAAATGCTTCTTGCAGAGCTAAAACGGGAAAAATTTGCGGTGGAAGCAAAATATATCTAAGAAAGTTAAGAAACGTTTTTGTCTCTCGGGAAGCGAATTTTGTTTCTGCAATAAATATTTCTTATGCAACCAAATAGGGAAACATTTACAGAAACATCTGTTAGTTTCGAAACGTTCTATTTTTATATCCTTTTATTTTATCGTTTATGATTAACTCGATTGATTATGTAAAGTTGTAGTGTTAACATTTGATCACGTTTTCCAGTAGCCGTAGCTATTATATTACACGTGTACTTATCAGGATATGAGTTTCTTGCGAAAGTCACATGCTATCGTTGTACAACGAGTTTACATCTTCGCTATTTAAGAGCAAGCTATCTCGCTATTGTCGCTATCATTGGGTTATATGCTATCACGCTAGGAGCTAAACCAAAGTAAGTCTTTTTTACTTGTTATAATTGTCGCATGATTTCGTTACTCTGTTTACATCGGTTTCTATTAGATAAAGGCTTAGTTGATTTCATTGTCGTTATGCACAATCGATATATGGAACAATGTAAGTTACATAGGTTTATTTTTAATTTCCTTTTAGTTCGTACCACGTCACATCAAATTGTATCACGCTATTGTTGTGCTTTAAAGCCATCACTACGTATCTTCACTACCGTCGATTATCGTAAGAATAAATTTGTAAGTTGGTTGGAAAACTTTGTTATACGTCTGTTGTTTGTGCGTTCGTTTTATGCTCCTGGTCACTCACTATCCTGTGACTCCACTAAAGTCACAACATCCACCTTTTTGCATTACTGAATATTTACTATTATAAGAGAGGATATTTGTAATGACTGAGACATTTCAGTGAATCATTTATGATGTGTACCGCTGGTAACATGTTTTGCAGTCACAATAAGAGAGCACATGGTCTGTTTTGAAGTTTTAGCTTTCGCTATGATTGTTGTACAAGATTTCTTTTTGTATTAGCGGAACAAGGCACGAAAAAACTTGTAAGTATCGATCGGTTTATATTTAGCTTTCCTTTCGTTTGTCATTCGGTTGTTATTTTGCTTTATTCAGCGGATTTATACATTTAATTTCAGTGAATCGTTGTTCATGTAATAAAAGAAGTTTGCAGTTCAGTGCATCTCAAGTTTACCTTGTTGCCGCCTTCCAGTAGCAAACATTGGGTTCCTACGTTTTTCAAAGTTTTTTCTCCGCGTATTTTGTTCTCGAGATGTCAGACGGGGCGAAAGGGATGTCGCTTCAACAGGAATTGCCGTCGAGCGACATAATTACAAGCTTGCATCAGGTTGCATCAGATGCAAATATGGCGGATTCATTATTTGTTCGTACTACGAGGCAAAAGGTGCCGTCGAAAGCTGTGGATCAAGACGAGGTTAGAATCGAAAGGGCCATCGATATGAAAGCGAGAAGAGCAGGGCATTTAGGAGACGTACGAAAGAGACTCAATTTTGTTCAAAGTCTTCTTTCCAAAGGAGCAAGTGTGGAAGAAGTAATCCAAAAAGTGGAATGCTGTGAGCGTGCGTTTCGAAAGTTTGTTGATGCCTACGAAACTTACTTGAGGTTCGAGGACAATGAAGGAATGATAAATGTGGCCAACGAAAATTACAAAAAGGAAAAGGAGAACAAATGGAAAAATTTCCGCACAGCCCCATACTTCATTATGCATGTGCATCTTATTAATTATGCATTCTACTCTTTGTCTTTGAATACAATAGACAATTCCCATGGTAATTGAATATATACATCCCTAATTATTACTTACCGCACTAATAAAAGAGGATTTTTTTCACAGCGTTTCTTTCCGCGCTGTTTTTCCCTCTCTCTCTCTCCATTTTCCCCTCTTTCTCTTCCCCATTTCTCTGGCGGGCACTTCCTACTATCTATCCTTCCTTCAAGGCCCCTCTCAGTCTATTTTTCTTTTTTTACGTTACCTGCAGGGTTCGAACTCTCAATTCTCTATCGTCTTCGTCTGACTAGCAGTCTATCCTCTATACCATTGATCTACATGTGCTGCTTGCCGATAAAGGGTAACTTTCAAAGTTATATTTCTAATACCTTATTCAAATTCCAAAAATTAACACTGAAATAATTTTCCTCACCTTTAAAACATGTTAGATTTTGCACGAAGAAATGAGATGTATCACCACGGTCGCTACGTCGAAGGAAAGTGGGTCTTTGATGGCATTTGCCATGAAACCAAGGCCTGCTTCCTTGTACCGGTAGAGCGCAGGGATAAAGATACGCTCATACCCGTTATACGCGCTCAAATATTGCCGGGAATATGCGTGATGAGCGATATGTGGAAAGCTTATGATTGCTTACAGGACGAGGGCTACAACCATCTCACAGTGAACCACAGCCTAAACTTCGTAGACCCAGACACAGGCGCTTATACTCAGCACATTGAAAATACACGGTGGGGAATCAAACGAAGTATACCTCGTACAGGAATATCCAAAGATCTCTTCGGTAGCTACCTACAGGAGTGGTTGTGGCGTAAGCAATATGGAGAAGATCCTCTTGGAAATATAATCGAGCATATCGCCGAAGTATATGATGTTCGAAAGACATCAAAAAAACTAAGCTCCTCGTGCCTCTGTTTGTGCTGGTGCCTGTCTACACAACCACCGCCGATGAAAATAAACATTCAATGAAGAGAGAAAAATAAGCAACTCTACTGTTAAAGGGAAAAGGAAAAACGACAACGACAATGAACAACTTTAAAGGTGAGCATCGATTTTATTTTCATCGTTTTATGAATGTTTGCTTTCAAAAACAACAATTTTGAGGCTAATATGAGGCGGAATTTAAGCTGTTTTGATTTAGAGATTTTATAAAGCATAGTAATTTTTTATTTGACTGTTACATATTTTAAATCAGCGCTCGATTAGGCGCAATTTTTAATTAAGAAACGGCGATTTTTTGAAGGTTTGAGTAAAGACTTAAAAAAAAATTCAACTTCTTGAAAACAAAGCGAATAGTCCCAAAGGTAATCTATTGTTTGCGCTATTGTTTTCTTCTAACAAAGGACTGTATGCATAATGAAGTATGGGGCTGTGCGGAAACTTTGCCGAACAAATTTCTCCTCGATGTGGAGCTAAGTACGTGGAAATCAAAGATGAAAAGTGCTTCGAAAGCAATGTCGAAATCGGATCACAAGTCGCGTTGGTCGAGTAAGACTGGGAGGAGTTCCATTACAAGTAGGGTAAGAGAGAAGCGTAGAATACTCGAAGAAGCACAGCTGAGAGTGGAAGGGTTGGAGCAAAAGCAGAACTTGGAGCGTCGCTTAGAAGAAGAAGAAGCTGAATTTAAGAAGAGAGAGCTTGAAATTGCTGAAGAGAGAGAACAAAGTAAGGCTGAATTAGCAAGAAAGATCGAAAAGATGCAAGTTGAAATGGAAGTTAAGAAAGCTGCTGTTGATCTTGAGATCGAGCAAGAGGAATTACAAAGTGAAATCTCTGAGAGAGAATCTGTACCAGGTGAGGTAATTCCAGCATTATTAGTTCATGAGTTGAGTCCTCGTACACCTCCTTTACGTGTGCATCTTCCACCTGATGATTATACCACAGCATCTAAGGCCTTGAAAGTTGATCATGAGGTGTCATCAGCATCGATTATCTCTCCAAGTGATACATCACTCCTGTACAAATCACTACCCACTCCTAATTCTCAGCCAAAGGACATAGTGCGAGAGACTTTGCTTAAGGTAGATGCAAACGATTTCACACCACTTGCAAATACACCCAGGACAGGTAACAGGACCCCCACTTGCCTCCAAGAAAGATTTTGCCTGCAGGCATGTGTAAAAGCGAGCGGTATGTTACTGTGAAGCAAGATGTTATGCCAACGCCTCAGTCACCCCTGCAACCGAGTCATACTCAGCTGGAAGTATTGTTGCAAACACTTCAGCATCTAACCCAGCAGTCAACCCAACAAGTTGCGCAATCTCAGTCAGAGTCACGAGCAGATAAAGGAGCATGGCAAGCCATTGCAGATGCACTCAGACAAGGTCCAACTCTTCCGAAGATAGAGTTAATGAAGTTTGGGGGTGACCCATCTCAGTATGGAGAATTTGTTGTCAATTTCCGGGATCACATTGAAACCCAAGTTTCCAATGATTCTCAGAGGCTTACCCGTTAACTTGCACAGTGTGTTGGAAGGGCAAAGGATGCTATTAAAAGCTGTGTTAACCTTCCTGTTGGCCAGAGATACAGTGAAGCCTGGAAAACTTTGTCTAAGAATTTTGGACAGCCTCACATGGTGGCCGATGCTCATATGAAAAGGTTGAGAGATTACAACCTAAGAAGAGTTGATGCCTTGAGTCTAATGGAGTTCGCAAGAAGACTTGAGGATACAAAACAAGTGTTAACAAGCATGGGACCGCTTTATGTTAGCCGCCTTAATAATGAAGATACGATCCTTATGCTGATGAAGAAGTTACCTGATGAAGGTTTGAAGAGGAAATGGACAGATATTGCAGGAGACTTGATTTGTTCTAAGGGACAAGTTGACTTTTCTGATTTCTTGAGTTTCATTCAGAAATGAGCTGATCGCTTGAACAACCCCTTTGGGCAAGAACTGAGGTCAGCACCGCCTCAGCAAGAGAAAGAAAGAAGACATGGTAACAAAGAAAAACAAGAGCTGAGGCTTGAAGCTACAACTCTAGCTACCCAGAGCAAAGAAAACGGCAAGGCTGGAAGAACTGGATCAGCTAACTTAAAGTGCTATTGATGTTCTGGACCTCATGCGATTTGGCAGTGCGAGATTTTTAAGAATGCGTCTTATGAGGATCGATTGCGAACTGTACAACAAAAGAAACTGTGTGGTAGCTGTCTTGCCCATGGGCACTTCTCAAGATCATGTCCAAAGGGATTTTCTTGTTGTAAGCCAGGATGTGGAAAGAAGCACCATTCCCTTCTTCACCCTATGGATAGTAAAGAGAACAAAGAGCCTGCAGCAAAACAAGATGGTATCGATCAGCAACCAGTTGTTCAGTTGGTGGAACAGCCACAACACTTGCTGAGTCCAACCCTTTCCTGGTTACCGAATCAAGTACCTCTGCTGCATCCAGAGATTCAGTTCCAGCAAGAGCTGTAATGGGCGGTCGACCTAGAGTCTGCTTCAAGGTTGTTCCTGTGAAAGTCAGTGGGCCAGGCAGCGATAAGCATCTGATGACATACGCCTTCTTGGACAGTGGGTCAGATACTACACTCTGCTTAAGAAGTCTAATAGAATTGAGCCTTGAAAGTGAACCTACCAAATTTACCCTTTCAACAGTCAATTACCAAGGAAAGAAACATGGTCATCAAACCTGCCTAGATATAGAAGCACTTGATGGAAGAATGAAGTTTACTCTCGATCAGGTTCTAACAACAGAGAGCCTGCCCATTGGAGCAAAACACTTTGCCAGCAATAAAGAACTAAGAAAATGGCCACACCTTGATGGCATAAGTCTTCCAGAAATAGAAGAGCATCGAGTCTCCATCCTTATTGGTAGCGACCGACCAGATATTATTGATGACAATTTAGAGATGAGGAGAGGAGCTAGAGGTCAGCTGTATGCTGTGAACATGCCCTTAGGATGGATGGTGTACGGTCCAATGGGTGAACCTGACAGTGATGGTGTCTCCGTCAATTTTGTTAGAAGCGATTATGAAGAGATGTTAAGTAAGCAGTTGCACAATGTTGAGTTTGGAGATACACTAGTAGATGTCGAACAGAGTTTGTCGTTCGAAGACTGAAGAGCGATGCAGATCATGGACGAATCAGTGGCACTTGTCAATGGCCACTATCAACTCAGGCTGCCATTCCGGCAAAGTCCTCCCTGCCTTCCAGATAGCCTCCCAGAAGCTAAGAAGAGATTGTACTGGTCAGAAAAGAAGATGGAAAGGGTCCTGAGTTTCACAAACGTTATGCAAGTGTTGTTAATAAGTATCAAGAAGAGGGGTCCTCAAAACATTCCCAGACTCTGATGGTGTAGTGCGACAAGTTCTGGTGAGGAGCGCAACTGGTGTCTTCTGAAGAGATGTCCGCAAACTCTGTCTTCTAGAAGAGGAGTTATTGAAATCCATTGAGGAGTCCATGGAAAAGAACGAAACCTGAGTTTATGAGATTAGACTTGGAACTGCTAATTAAGCGACATTTTCTTAAGATTCGTGACATTTTTGACATTGTTTTTGTTATGGGTCTAGGTGAATACCTAAAGACTACGGTAGTCTTTGGGCGGGAGCATATAATGACTGAGACATTTCATTGAGTCATTTATGACGTGTACTGCTGGTAACATGTTTTGCTGTCACAATAAGAGAGCACGTGGTCTGTTTTGAAGTTTTTGCTTTCGCTATGATTGTTGTACAAGATTTCTTTTTGTATTAGTGGAACAAGGCACGAAAAAACTTGTAAGTATCGATTGGTTTATATTTAGCTTTCCTTTTGTTTGTCATTCGGTTGTTATTTTGCTTTATTCAGCAGATGTATACATTTAATTTCAGTGAATCGTTGTTCATGTAATAAAAGAAGTTTGCAGTTCAGTGCATCTCAAGTTTACCTTGTTGCCGCCTTCCAGTAGCGAGCATTGGGTTCCTACAGTATTAAAAGAGATACAAGACGGTTTTCTTTCCTTTTCCTTTCTTCTTTGTTTGTGTATTTTCATGTAACCTATTTTGTAGACTAACCTTTCTTCTCACTGACCAGGGCCTCAAAGGCAATCGAGATATGACGCTTCCTTCATCTGAATCACCAGACGACACTTGGACAATATCATCTAAGTCTTCTCAAAGCACTAATGAGCAAGTTAGTATCTGGGTTGATGAAATTGAAGACCAGCAACAGAAGAGGAAGTCTCTCAATGAAGCTGTGAGCAGCATAGCAAGTGGTCAGTACAGCCCATTGTTGTCCACGCTCAACGCCTCCTGGGATGACATCTCAAACACCCAACAGCAATAATACCTAAGAAAGGCTAGTGAGGCAATCACTACCGCGCTGTCTGTCATCCATCCGGGACAGGAAAATGAGATTTGGAACAGCCTGCATCAAGACTCTCTTCTGGTAGAAAATCAAAGTCTGGAAGACTCCTCGAAACGAAAATATTTTTATAAAAATTCTTCAATTATCAAGGTATTAGTTAAAGCACACGACGAGGCAGAATCGTGGTAGACAAAAAGACAGATTTTGTCACTCTTTGCAAACGATTTTAGTCGCGTCAAACTCCAGCAAATGATACCCGGCCTTTCCAAATGGCGCATTGACGAGGCACGACAACACAAGATCCACAGAGGGAAGGGTCAGTCTGTCCTCGAACAGCCCATTTTTTGTAGCAGAATTGATGCAGCAAAAGTTGACCGCTTTCTTGATTTTATTTCACGCCCAGACCTTCTCCAGGATGTGGCATTTGGAACTAAAAATCTGAAACTCCACTCTGGCGAGCATATCATCATTCTAGCAGTAATAAGAATGCTGATTCCCTCCTGTATCATTGAACAGTACAAGAAAGAAGCATTTGAGCCCTTAACCAAGAAAACTGTTTGATTGTGATGGACTGGGCCATGAAATTTCTACCGCATCATTACCGTGAACATATGAGCAAGTTTTTTGGAAAGCGGGCTAGAAGTTGGCATGTAAGCGCTGTTATAACCAAGTCGTCGACCGCCGAGAAATTCCAAGCTTTGTGCATCTGTTTAACTCGTGTACCCAGAACAGCTTCGCCGTAGAATCCATCATCGAGCATCATCTCAAAATGCTGAAGAAAGAGTACCCTGTGCTCAACCAAGCCTTCCTACGCTCCGATAATGCTGGCTGTTACAAAAATGGAGTACTTCTTCTCAGCCTTCTGGAGATCAGTGTGCGCTCTGGTATAAAAGTCACACACTACAACTTCTCTGACCCACAAGCTGGCAAAGATATATGTGACCGTAAGACTGCTCCAATGAAGGCTCACATCAAAAGGTGGGTTTAGCATCAGTTTGCTAAATAATTTCCAGTTTGCTGACGAGAGCGGAATTCACATATGGCGAGCGTATGACATTGGGCCAGGTTGTCTACTGAAATATTGCGACCTTCAGGTAACACCTCAATCAGACACCAACCTGAAGGTAATTGAGCTGTTTGGAGAACTGACAAAAGAGAAAGTCATTGTGGGAGGAAGCTCAAAAAGCGCTGACATATATTCCTGTCAAGAATGTGGTTGTGTGCTGACTTTCAGGTCACAACAGGAAGCAGATGCGCACATGGACACTGGAAAACACAAGAATGAACTTGAATCAGAGTCATTATATGACACCATATGCAAGAAATGGGCAACCTGAGTTACAGGAGCTACAGCGGCTGGTAATCGCCAGAAGGCTGCGGTCAGTGACATCTACCAAGAGTCACAACGACTGTCCAGTACCAGGAAAGATGGCAAGGTACAAGGATGGGCCCTAAAGAGTGTGAAGAAGCCGTCGAGAATGACCGATAAGTCTAAAGCTTACCTCATGGATATATTTGAGCAGGGAAGCTGGATCGGAGACAAGGCCGATCCTGTTCAGATCAGCAAGCAAATGCAATTAGAGAAAGACGGTGTTGGTAAGCTCCTGCTCCAGCCAGATGAATGGAGGACTCCCCAACAGATCAGCCAGCTATTCTCCCCCCTAGCAGCAGCACAGAAACAAGTGGACAAAGAGGATATCACTGCCAAAGAGTTGGAGGTTTCACTGGCCTCTCTACGAAATGAAGTAATACAGCAAGTGGCTTCCCCTCAGCATCCAATTGTTGTAGGCACAAGAAACATATGCCATCTTGTCCATGACAAGAAGCTGGGTTCATTAAAGATTGTGGATCTCCAATCAATCTGTGACCATTTGAACATTGAACCTTCTGGCAGCCTAAGGCAGAAGAAAAGCTTCACCACTTGCATAGAAAACTATGTAATGCCTTGCCAATGTTTTCACGACTGAATTATTCTAAGTGGCTGGTTCCCTAGTTGTTTTAACAGGAACTAGGGAACCGGCCATTTTTAAGGTTACTGTATACCTTCAGGTCGGCGATCTTTAATTAAAAAAAAAATAGTGAAAAAGACTGTGAAGATTGGCGGAGACATGGCAGTTTTACATTTTAGCCTTAGGTAAAAGTTTCTCTTTTGATTGGCATTCTAAGCACTGTTTTCTCTTATAAATTTTTTTGACTTTAAAGGGACACTAAGAACTAAACGTCAAAGGGAATTTGTTCGTTTGCCCACACATTTGGACAGTAGCAAGTTTAACACACAAACAACAAAAGCCTGTCTGCGAATTTTTAATCTTGAAATAACTTCTTTCTCTGGGTGCAATTTTTGTACGATCACTCCACAATCTATAGATACTATTTTGAAAATGTTCTGTACCTTTTTACTGTAACTGACTACGTAAAATGAAGACGCGCGTTTTTAGCACTTTGGGTCCAGAAACCGAGGAACAAATTAAATTAGTGAAAGACAAAATTCGCTTTGACTTGTGGCTTTGAAAAGGTGATTCGGACGCTCGCATTTAGAGGTCGTGAAAAATTCGACAATTCATTTTTTCACAAGTTCTTGGTACGGTTTGATATGATGTTAGGTATCTACGATTTAAACCAGATGCACTACATCGCTTGGGGGCGAGACTCCTCTAAGGTATACGGTAACCATAAGTTTTGGAGAAACAAAATATTTTATTAAGTTTATTAGGCTTTTCCGATTCAGAATGAAGTCTGCCTAAGTTCTCTCAAACCTTCCGCGCTTTAACACTTATAGATATAGTAAATATTTCTGCAGGGAATTTGTAAATTTGTAAATTACTACTTTGCTAGTGGTGTTGCACCAACAAATGCACCTTGCGTGACATCACGAAATATGAAACCTTGTTGTTATCTTGCAACGTAAACGTCGTCAATATCCTCTCCGTTCTTGATTATTTCGAATAAGATAGGCAGTCTTTTGAGGGTAAATCACCGAAATTGTTTAAGATAATTCTCTCTATATAAAAAATACTAGATTTTACAAACATTAATGCAGTGCATTTTTTTCTAGGATTACGTATCTCAAAACAAAACGGGGAGAGGATATCAATGAAACATTACCTTATTCTTCCTTTCAAAGGATTAAGCCTGGCAATTTCCAATTCTTTATTTCCAAGACTACTAGTGCAGGGATGCAAGTTATCCAAGCACGAAATAATTTTATCATATTCAATCTCTGGTACTCTTCACCACTGCCGTTTTCATCTGTCACTTGCTCGTAAACTTACGTCCTTAACTAACTGGTCAAAGATAAGCCCCACCACTGGTAAGTGGTGGTAAGCAATGTGAAGTAATTGTGTTTGCTTGTTTTACCTCCCAGAACATCAACCAATGTCCTTTTCTTATACCTCACATTACCAATCATGTTCCCCACAACACTGTTACCAGTAAAATGTTTGCAATCGTGATAGAAATGAAAAGATTTGCTGAGTTGTCAAGTTTGTTTGTCTAGTATTGACCTTATGACTTCTGCAGGCAGCAGAGGCCTGACAAAATCAGTCTTTTGTGCATTAAAACCTGTTGCCTGTAAACAGTGCAATACTTGCATTGCTGATAACTTATCACTGTCATCTCATTTAAAGTTCTGCAATGCCACTAAGATAAGTGTGGCTATCAGTCCAACTTTGATGACAGCACCTGGTCTAAAGAGAGCTTCATGTAGAGAGGATTAAGCACTGCTGGTAATAGGAAAATTTTAGTTAAGCGCCTTGAAGTTGCATTGGCTGGGAAGAGTAGTTAAATCATTTTTTCAATCAACAGTTTAAATCTTCCAAATTATTTGATTTGAATTTTAAAGTCGGCGCACATTAAGGCATACTTGTTACAATAATGATAGCCAAGCCCTCAACAAATTCTGTGCACCAGTAATATGAGAAACATGCCTAGTTAATAAGATAAATATATTGAAATTGGTACAAAATAATTTAAATTAGCTTTGTTTGTGAGAGAAGTTAAAACTGTTGGAATGCAAAAGTACTGGTGTCACAGATATCACTTGGCATGATATGATACGGTATGATATCACTTGGCTCAAACCCAGCTTGCCTCATTGCCTACCTAGTTGGCTATCCACGGCCAACAGGTATCCCACACTAGCTGTAAGAAACAGGAAAAGAAACAAAGACCAAAAACAACAAGTCTCGCTTTAGCATGCTGGAATATCGGCACAATGCAAAACTCTGACAAAGCTGACAGACCACAATGATGCTCAGCACCGGTGGCACAGGAACCAGCCCGACTGAACATCGAAAAGGTGCATGCTGCTGGAGCTGTGTGTAGAACAGGGACTGATAATCACCGACTCACTGTTCCAGCAGAAGGCCAGATTCAAGATGACCTGGCAACACCCATACTCCAGACATTGACACCTCTTGGACTATGTCCTTGAGCCCCAAAAGGACCTGTGTGACATGCTACACACCAGAGTCATGCCCAGAGTGGACTGCAACCCAGACCACAGGCTGGTTCAGACCAAAGTCCAACTCAATATCAAGCCTGCTGTGAGGAAAAGAGGAGCATAGGTGAAGAAGCTTGACACCAACAGGCTGCTAATGAGAAATATTGAGTTTTAAAAGGAGCTCCAGGCCAGACAAGAAAAGGAGGAACTGCCAGTCCTAGAAACAGATCCCAACCACCAGTGGCAGCAGCAGAAAACCATTCTTCAGGAAACGGCTGAGAAAGTAGGCAGCCTCTCCAAGAGAAAGCTCAGAGACTAGTTTGATGAAAATGATGCAAACATCCAAAAGCTTCTACAAGCCAATCACCCCTGTTATACAAAGCTCCTCTCCAGGCCAGATGACCATGCTGCCTAGACAGCATACAGGAAAGCTTGCAGTAATGTACAGTCAAGGCTCAGAGAGACTCAGAACAAAGGTGGCTCCATCTGGCCGAAAAGACATAGTTCTACGCAAACATTGGTAACTCCAAAGCCTTCTAAGAAGCTTTCCATGCTGTCATCTCACTACGTGGTTCATTTCCTGCTGGGAGAGTTAAAAGGTACAAAGGTACCACAGGACCCAGAGATGCTGTCACTGCCTCCCTCTGCATGAATAAAGGAGACAAATCCGATTGCTGCAGTTACAGAGGCATCACCTTCCCCTCCATAGCTGGCAAGATCTGGCCAGGGTGCTTCTGGACCGGCTGACCCCTACAATCACTGAACAAACGCTCTCCATGAGTCAGTGCAGCTCCCTCACCAGTAGACGAACTATTGACACGATCTTTGTGCTATACCAGTTAAAGTAGAAATGCTGGGAGCACAACATGGACCTGTATGTAGCCTTCAATGATCTGACCAAGGCCTTTGACATGGTCAGCTGAGGTGGCCTCTGGAAGAGGCAAGTTCCACGAAAGCCAGAAAGGTCAAATCAAATATAGTGGCAACCTTTTGGACCCCTTCCCCATCAGAAATGGTGTGAAATGAGGTTGGGTGCTGGCCCCCAAACTTTTTCCAATCTTCTTTGGCATGATACTGAGTGGCTAAGTAATAACTGACCAAAGGCATCTCATCAGGTTCCAAACCAATGGAAGTGTCTTCCATCTCCTTCGCTTGAACCAAGATGATGAAGGAGCTGATCCTCGAGCTGCTCTTTGCTGACGACTGTGCACTTCTGGCACACAGAGGGCACACAGTGGTTGGCCACTTCAGAAAGGCTGCTCAAGCATTGGGTCTGACCATCAGCCTACAAAAGACAGAGGTCCTTTGCTAAGATTCCCACACACAGTGTACAGCCCACCCCAGATCACCATCAACGACCACCCACTCAACTCAGTGCAGCAGTTTACCCTAATTCTGATAAGCAATTGCACAAACCCACTTTCCCCATTTGAAGATACGAAAAAATTCTTGTTATTATTATTATTTATTAATGTTATTAGTGTTTTTTATTATTATTATTTTATTTATTTAATCTTTTCTGCTGTTATTGTAATCACGTGTCCTGGCGTAAAGTGATTTTGCATGTGCACTCTTGTTTCCTGCTCATTGTCGATTATTATGAATGCACACATTTAACACCATTCTGAAAGTTTCGAACACAAAGATGCAGCCATAAAGTCGATTCTTAGTAATTCTAGGGGGAGGGAGGGGACACACCGCTGTTGGCAAATTTCGCATGCTGACTCTGTATGTTTCCTATTAGTGTTGGCTCAACCTGTGATATTGACGCTGTGAAAACAAGCAACACCGACTTGGATGATGAGGACAGCAAAATTGCCAGGAAGAAGCAAAGAAAAATTACAGTTATGACCTGGGCAGGTGTAGAGCTGGAAACAAGAGGGAAGCTACCTGAGGCATTGATGAAAGGTTTATCATATAGAAAACTACAACAACTCAGACACCCTACATGATGGCAGAAAAAGGAGAAAAAAATTGCTGTAGAAACCAATCCCCTCCTAGCCTCAGTCTGTGGGGTTATTCTTACAAGTTTAACTCTCGTACCACTATGAACTGTAGTTTTATGAAAATTCCATGAATTTCATGTGAAAAACCCATGAAGATCATTTCATGGCCCATGAATACTGCAAAATGAAATTTCATGGGGTTATTTTTAGCCATGAATTTTCCATGAATTAGGGGAATTTTTTTCATGACCCATGAATTTCTTCAAAGTCAATTTTTATGACCCATTGATTTGCCATGAAAGTCACCAGAATTAATTTCATGACCCATGAATTTCTTTATATGCCTACTTTCATGACCCATGAATTTCTTCAAAGTCTACTTTCATGACCCATTAGTTTCCCCAGAAAGTCATCAGAATGAATTTCACGCCCATGAATTGCAATCAAACAGCATTTCATGGGCTATGAATATTTCCTGAAATCTGTTGCCCATGAATTTCATTGATGAATCCATAGGCCATTAAAAGTGGTATTAATGAGTTCATCACAGTCACTGATTTGTCAACGAGCTGACTTTCATGATCCGTGGAACTGACTTGTTATAAATTTATCCACTGATGGAATTTTGGTGTACAGCACGAAAACTGTCGAATGAAAATGTCCCTAAACATCTTAAGTGGCCTTTGTTAACGTAAAATGTACAGGAAATCACAAAACAATGACTAAAAACAATGGATCTTCAAGTTGCTCCTTTATTGAGACAAATGAGGCTGAAGGCAATGACCCAGATGTTTGATCCTCACTTTGATTTTTTGGGGCCTTTTTGCCTTCGCCATGCCTGGACGACTTTGTTGAATTTTTTCTGCCTCACTGCTGGCTTTGATTGTTAGCCATGACTCTGGAAACCTGTTCAAGGCCTTCTCTTACATTCTTACGGCTGAGGAATCTTCTAGGGCTTTTCCAGTAAGGCACCTGCAGAGTACAGATGCTTAAGTTGTACAGCAATAGTACGCATTGCATCTACATGAAGTGTGGAACAAAACAATGACAAATCAATCACTTTGTCACCTCAATTTGGAACTTTTAATAGTGTGCAAATGTAACCTGAAAAAAATTATATTTTTACCTCGTTCATAGAGTCGCCGGTTAAACAGAGTCAGGCCATCTTCTCAGTCGGGATGAAACGTTACCTTCATGTATTCATTGAGATCGCCTTCTACAACATCGTTGTTGATTTCGTGATCGCTTTCACAGGAATCACTGTCGATGTCAGCTCTGACTTTCTTGGACTCTGATGTCCTGTCGGTTGTTACTTGCTTCGAATTCCAAATACTGAACAGCTTTTTGTGCTGCTTTATTTTGTAAGATTACAGACGCAGCAACGAAACCTCTTCGGAGTCATTTCGTAACGTCGAACACGATAACCTGTGAGGTCACTATGTGACCGCTGACCTATGATGGATGCGATGACCTAAGGTCACCACGTGAAAGTACACGTGATTTACGAAGAAGTGGCGGTTTTTTTCGTACCTCGAACGGAATGGTTCCATTCCAATTGCATTTCTCGTAGTGTTTGTGTAGCAGTCTCTTTTTTTCCAGATCAACGCAATGGACCGTCTGAAAAGTTTTTTCAAAGAGGTTTCCTCAAGATGAAGTTATCGATATGCATTACAACGTGAAGGGGTAAGTTCAAGCTTGGTCATCTTATTACGCGTAAACATCGGAGCGCGCACGCTAACTATTGATTTAACTTGAAAATTTTATTCTGTGATCATCTGGCGAAACATCACAAGAGTTTGTATGGAAATACTTACGACCGTTCTTAGGAATAAGAAATACAGTCAAATTCTGAATACGAAATACCTCACCTCACTTCCACAGTGCGTCGCTTAATATCTGACGGCTTCATGTTGAAAAGAACCTGTTTTGGCGAGTTATCCATTTCTAGGTTTACTACGTACATAAGAAAGGCTCTTAGATAACTGATGATGTGCTCCCTTTATTTTGCAAACAGTGAAGAGTGTTGGTCTACAAAACTGATGAAAGGAAATGCAAACTTGCTAAAGCAGCCTATCTTGGTCCAAATGATGATGAAGATGCAAATAGTAGAAAGAAGGATGGCACATTCAAGTGGCCAAAACAGAGAGACACTGACATAGTCAGCCAGCCATAGATATATCTTCACACATGCAAGAGTGCAGAAAGTTGGTAATTGTTTTGTTGTTAGTTACCTTGAGAGTATTGATCACAAGTGTAAAACATATCAAGAAATTTACATGAATGCTGTTACATAAATAGACATTATAATAACTGTTCATAACATTTTACACATGATTTTAGATGAAGGAAATGATATTTGAAGTTTAGACAAAAATACATCAAACCAGTGAGTATAATTTCAATAATTTCGTCCAAATATTTTTCACATCAAATTTATTTATAATATACCTTCAAAATAGTTTAAATAAACAGAAATATAGGAGCAGAATCTGTCTCCACAAGGAAAATCAGTGATATCAAAATAGAGCTAAAAATCATTAACATCTTAATTTTATGCAGAAAATTTCATACCAACTTTTTTTATTTAAGAAAGTGTAAACTGAATTATCACAATTTTGGAATCCTAAAGTAATATTTACATACAGCTGGTGAAACAAAATAAACTATCAGAGAATCCAGACTTCTGGTCATGTCTTTCATGTGTGTGTGCTTGTACAACAGGACCAAGAAGTTTCACAGATAGGTTAGTTCTTCAGTGTATAATTTAAGTGATAGTGTATGTATTACAGTTGTGGTGTGCTGCAAGCTATACACTGTAGTACAGTCTTTGGTACAAGAAAAGTGAAGAATTTTTAATTCCAAATTCATAGGGTTTCCAAAAAATTTTCATGGTGCTTGCATATTCCTAACAACCCCATGAAAACTAACTGGCAATTAACTTTCATGTGCCATGAAAAAACCATGTAGAGGCCATGAAAATTCAAGGAAAATTTTCATGGTCTATGAATTTTTTACATATTCACAGGATATTCATGGGTCATGATTTGCTGCAACCCATTAAAAACTAGTGAACTTTGACACCATGAAATTTTGGGCTTGAAATTCATGGGTTTCTCAGTACCTTTGAAAAGGTCATGAAATGCCATTTTCATGGGTATTTCATGGCTTCTAGGTCACTTTACCCAATATTTCATGGGTCGTGAATATGGAAATTTTCACAGGTTTTTCATGGGATTTTTCAGGTCTTTTTCATGGCACTGAGACCATGAAAATGTCATTGATTTAACCATGAAAATCCTGTGAAAAATCTGTGAATTTACAATGAATTATTTCACAAGATTTTCATGGGTTTTGAGTTCATAGTGTACAGACCATGCAAATAAAAAAGGTGTGAGCTCAAGGTAAAAGGTAACCACAAGTACATTTTTGCACTCCCACTCCAAAATCATCATGTAAATTACTCTCTCATTGAGTGTCCCATGGCAATGGCAAGCCAAGATTCTTTCAACACAGACAAGGAAGTTTGTTTTTATACTGGATTGCTTTCCACTGAAATTCTGTTGACTGCCTTTGACCACGTTTCTACAAGTTAGCAATTGGCACAGTCAAACTCTCAGCAAATTTCAGAAATTAGTAATGGTTCTGATGAAGCTTCAACTTATTCTGTTTCAAGATCTGGCCTACCGTTTCTGAGTATCACTACCAACAGTATCCAGGATATTTTCTTTGTGGTTGACTGTAAAGGATTCTTGTTTGTCGCCACTCATTAACCATATGCTGCCCTTTTTAGGAAAGATTTCTTTTAGTTTTTTGCTTAGTCATTAGTACTACAGTACTAACGGTGTTCACCAGTACTACAGTACTATCAGTACGTATGCTATCTGTGTCACTAGCGTACCAACGTACTAGCGTACTAACTCCACTTTTTAGATGAATGAACTGCGTTGTTATGTACTAGCGTTCAATTAAAGGACTGCATGTCACTAGCGTACCAACGTACTAGCGTACTAACTACACTTCTCGAACAAGCATGAATGACTTGCGTACCAACGTACTAGGGTCGATTAAAGAACTGCATGTCTCTTGTGTACCAAAGTACTAGCGTACTAACATCACCTCGCGAATTATCACAAATGACTAGCGTACTAACGTACTAGCGTTCTAACAGAG
>NC_142676.1:12863991-12873991 GCF_964200805.1 Pocillopora damicornis
AGAACTATGCCACCATAGCAGCACCGCTGTACCAGCTAACCAGAAAAGAAACAAAGTTCCACTGGGGAAAACAAGAGGAAGTTGCATTCAGGAAGATACAAGACAACATCTCAAGTGAGAAGACTGGCATTCTTCGACCCAAGCAAGCCCATAATTCTCCGCACAGAGGCCAGCTTCGATGAAGGCCTATCAGCAGCCCTGCAAAAGACAGACAGAGGTATACAACCGGTAAATTTCATCAGCCGGACAATGACAGAGACTGAGAAGAGGTACAGTCAAACCAAGAAAGATGCTTTAGCAATCAAATGGGCCAAGAAGAGATGGAGAATTTACCTACTTGGAGCATCCAGATTCAGAATCGTGACTGCTCACAAACCACTGATACCCTTGTTCAACAAAGTAATGGCCTAGGTACCTCCAAGAATTGAGAAGTGGATCACGGAAATGCAAGATGTAGATTATGAGTTGGTGTACCACCCAGGAAAGGATGAAGCAGACCCCTTAGACTTCCTCTCCAGACACCCTCTGCCTGAGACAGGAGAGGACAAAACTGAGATCATCCAATGGAACATGAATGCAGAGCATGCTGTGGTTGTCACGCAAATCAGAGAGGAAACCCAGAAAGATGAGATCATGCAGCGATTGGCCAAGAGGATCTCTAAAGGGGACTGGGAGAAACACAAGAGAGATAAAGACCTTGAACCCTACCTACATGTGAAGCAGGAGTTATCAGTTGCAGAAGGACTTATCTTCAGAGAACACCAAACAGTACTGCCGCCTACACTCCACAGAAAAGTGGTCAGACTAGGACACAGCCTAGGACACTTAGGAAAAACCAAGACCAAGCAAATGCTGAGAGAGAAGTACTGGTTCCCTCTGATGAACAGCATGATTGACACAAAGAAGAACCAACCAAGGTGACCAACATCCCAAACCGACCTTGGGACACAGTATCCATTGACCATGGTGGACCATACCCAGATGGTCACTACAATCTCGTCCTGATTGACAAAAGAACCAGATATCCAGTGGTAGAGTCAGTACCATCAACTGACTTCCAGACTAATAAGGAGAGATTGAAGCACATCTTCGCCACCTATGGAACTCCGAGGAGAATTGAGAGCGATAACGGACCCCCGTTCAATTCTAAAGAGTTCAATGAATTTGCAGAGCAGGAAGGATTTCAGCACCATAGGGTGACGCCCCTTCACCCAAGAGCAAACGGAGAAGTAGAGAGATTCATGCAAACCCTAAACAAGACCGAACAAATTGCAAGTCTGCAAGGCAAAAACCGTCTTGAGAGGAGAAATGCGGTTCAAGACATGCTTACTGCTTACAGATTGACACCGCACCCAGCTACTGGAGTCGCACCTTATGAAGCCCTTAAGGGGACATCCGTGAGAACGAAGTTGGATTACATTGAACCTGAACCACAAAGGAATGAGAAGGATGACTTAATTGACCGCAGAGATGCAGAGTACAAGCCGAAAATGAAGCAACAGAGAGAAGGGAGAAAGACCAGAGAGAATAATCTGCTACTAGGAGACTGTGCTTGTCAAGCAGCCGAGGAAGAACAAGTGGAGTACACCCTATGAACCTGTGTTCTATGTTGTGTGCAATATTCATGGTTCCCAAATAACCGCCAGACGTGTCACAGATGGACGAACAGTCTGCTGAGATGCCAGCCAATTTAAGCTAGCAAATGCAGTTATCAACACCTCCAATGAACCAGAGAAGAGTGAGGAAGCACAAACACCACAGGCAGTTCCAGGCCTCGAGATCCCAGAGAAGGTGAATCCACCAAGTGTACCACCTGATACAAGAGCAAATGCAGAGAAACCACCCAGTACAGAGATATTGGTAATACCGGAACAGGAAACAGAGCCTGACCAGCCAGTGAATAAACCAGTAGTGACGAGACCCAGACGGGAAAGGCACCAGCCCTCACATTTGAAAGACTATGTGCTAACTTAACAAAGACACTTATTGACAGTTGATTTTAGTTTCGTTATAAGATTGAACTTTCGCTTAGAGTTACAAGCTTTTGTTAGTTTGGGAGGGATGTAGTATCCATTCCTCCGCACGCAGTGCGAACCTACATTGTATCACGTGATATTGTAATAAACATGTTCTATCCAACATGGCGTGTGTTCACTGACGATCGTACAGAAATAAAATTCTTACAGGTGATTCAGAGCTCTTTAACACAGTGTTATCATGTTAATAAGGAGTTTCTTGTGGAATGTATTTTAAAAGAAAATGCAAGAAGTTGTGTTACACCAACAGGATACCTATTTTGTTGTAACGATATCTACATAAGCTTTATAGTTCATCATAGCACTTCAGACACTTGTTACTTTGTATTGACCTTTGAAAATGAACAATTTTGTCTCTCAGGACCATTCAATCTTAATTCCCTTGTAAAGAAAGTAAATGATGTCTATAGACTAGATAACTGTATCAGTGATGGAACACAAAATATATATTATTCTTTATTTTGCTCATCAGCAGTTTCAAATGAAGAAAGAAAGGACATTGTAAGAACATCGTAAGAACATTTAAATCTATGCAAAAAAAGAGAGACATCTACAATAAATACAATGACCATTATTCGCACTTGGAGCCAGCAAAGAAAAAGCAGCGTTACAATTCGATGGATAGAGCAAAGAAAGATGAGCTTCTTGAAACTTGTGCTAAAAAATATAAAGAAATGGATGCGTCAAAAAAGAAACAATGTCTTAAAAATCGGAGAGAAAAATATAAACAGATGCACGTTTCCCAAAAAAAAAACAACTGTTAAACTAAATTGCTGAACATAGTAGAAAAAGGTATCACAGTATGGATTGTAAAAAGAAAGAAAAACATCTTAACATAAAAAGAAATCAATTAGCAATAGCTCGACAGACCAGAAAAATTTCAAAACTTAATGTTGACATTTGCATTTCACAGTTTTGCCAGAAAATAAAACAGGGTCCTTATTATGTATGCACTGTCTGTCACAGGATGCGATGCCTCTGGGTTACATCAGTAGCTTTTGTAGTTAATCTACTGGCACACACGCTTCCAAGCCAGCTTGGAGATGGCTCTTCGGAGTGCTAATTGAAATCGACCAACAATTTTCAAGCCCACTATCTCAGAAGAAATGCTGCGAGCCGCCGAATCTAGAACCAACTCCGTCGACATCAAGTATGCTGGACCAAACATGGTCAAACTTGTCGTTCGCCTCCTGACTTCCATCAAGGCATCGATATAACTATCTGTATGGATATTGCATCGAACCCTGGTCCCCATCCGAATCAGAGAAACAATCTGCGACCACTATATCTGAATGCACGAAGTTTAAAAGCAATCGTGACTGCCGAAGGTTCTGACCGAAGCAAAATATGCAAAATCACCATCTTACAACAGATTGTCTTTAGCGGGGACTTCGACGTTGTCGGGGTCACTGAAACATGGCTTAATAAATCTGTAACCGACAGTGAAATCCTACCAGGATATTCCATCTTTCGACGGGACAGAGAAGATCATGCTGGTGGAGTAATAATTGCGGTTAAAGGAGGCATTGAAGTGAAAAGACGACCTGACTTAGAGAAGGGTGGCGCTGAATTGGTTGTTGTGGATCTGAAGACTGGAAATGTAAAAACTGTTACCCTTTATTGTTTTTATCACCCTGATTCATCGCCCGAACCTCTTCTGGAACTTAACTCACCTCTACGGGAAAACACAGAGTCAGCTTGTATATTGCTGCTTGGCGATTTCAATCTGCCAGAACTCAATTGGGCTAACAATGAAACAACAACGACTCCAGTAAACAACAGTAGTCGCGCAGACCACAAAATATTTTGTGATCTTGTTGGTGACAATTTTCTTTATCAGACTGTCCCTGGCCCCACGCATATTGCCGGTAACAAGCTCGACTTTGTGCTGTGTAATTGGCCTGAGACTATCGAGAACGTTCTAACCTTTCATCCACGGGAAGGTATATTTCCCACAGACCACTATGTTATTGAGTTTGATATCCGACTAAAGTTTCAAAGAGCAAAACGGGTGAAGAGACAAGTCTTCAACTTCAAGAATGGAAATTTTGATGATCTACGGGAATCACTTACTCGAGTTCCCTTTGAGTTAGCCTTTTCGGATGATATAAATGAACACTGGTCAAACTGGAAAGATCTGTTTCTGACTGCCGTAATAGATCATATACCAGTAAAAACAATTCACGACACTAACTCTCCCCCTTGGATAGACGGGGAAATCCGGCATCTGATTCGAAAGAAGTATGCAGCTTTGAAAAAATTTCGTCAGAACAAGACCCCTGAACGTAAACAAAAATTGCGAATATTGAGTCAAAATATTAAGTACGTAATTCGCGCTAAACATCGACAGTACTTAGCGCAAATTGAGCAGTTGTTTAAGGACAACCCAAAGAAATTTTGGAGCTACCACAAAGCGATTTTAGGTGGTCGATCTGGCACAAGCCCGGTGATATCATACAATGGTGTGTCTGCAAAGGAACCAGCACAAAAAGCAGACCTCTTCAATAAATATTTCTGTTCTGTTTTCCTTCCAGCAGCCTCCAATGTAAACAGACCTCAAATCAACATACCACTGAGAACTGATAAGGAAATCTCGCAAATAGAAATATCAATAGAAGAGGTGAGAGAGCACTTGAATGGGCTAGACATCTCAAAAGCCAGTGGTCCTGATGGCATCCCAGCGAGACTGTTCAAACAATGTAGCGAACAAATAGCACCAAGTCTCTGTGCTATTTTTAACAATTCACTTAAAAGCGGCAAAATTCCAAGTGAGTGGAAATCGGCGGACATAACACCAATTCACAAGAAAGACTCAAAAGAACCCGCCAACAACTATAGACCTATTTCGCTCATTCCCATTGTAAGCAAAATACAGGAACGCTGCATGTTTAATCACCTTTATGAGCACGTCATACATCTGATCACCCTCTTACAGCACGGGTTTCTATGAAATCGATCGTGTGTCACACAATTACTGTCTGTTCTACACACCATAGGACAGTACCTGGATAAAAATGTACAGACGGACGTGATCTATTTGGATCTCGCTAAAGCATTTGACACGGTGGACCATTGTATTCTCCTGTCTAAGTTAAGGGCCTACGGCGTTTCGGGGCAGCTACTAGCCTGGTTTTCAGACTATCTAAACGAGCGCGTCCAACGTGTAGTTGTTGATGGTGCTGTCTCGCAATGGGCACCAGTCACTTCCGGTGTCCCTCAGGGGAGTCTGTTGGGACCCCTGCTCTTCACGATCTTTATAAACGACCGGCCTGATGCAACTGCAGGAGGTGCGATGGCCGCATTATATGCCGACGACACCAAGGCATATCGCAGCATCAAAGGTGTTGAGGACTGCATATCTCTGCAGAACACTTTAACCAACATGAACGCATGGGCCATGCGAAATAACATTCGCTTTAACTCATCAAAATGCAAAGTCCTCTCAGTAACTCGCAAAAAAAGCCCAATTATCTATGGCTACAAACTCAATCATGTACAACTTGAGCGGGTCACAAGTGAGAAGGATGTCGGAGTTATTGTGACTAGCTCCCTTTCATGGGATGGGATTCACATGTCCATACCATCATCGCAAAAGCCAACAAGCTACTTGGGCTTCTAAAGCGTACATGCCCTTTTCTGACCAATGTTTCAGTCAGGCGGTCCCTCTATCTGGCTTTGGTAAAGTCACAACTGTGCTATGCAACGCAAGTGTGGTCCCCAGCCCAATTCAGTCTCAAAAGTCAGCTTGAAAGAGTACAAAGACGTGCAACAAGATGGATTCTAGGCACCAGAATTGGGGAAATGAGCTACCAAGACCGGCTTATCAAGCTGAATTTGCTCCCTCTCGCCTATGACCGCGAACTTAAGGACCTTGTGTTTCTTTACAAATGTCTGAATAACTACACGGATCAAAACATCCTTAACTCTGTTTCTTTTATTTCCCACAGCCGCACCAGACGAAGTAATTCCTTCAATCTCACAACACCTTCATGTAAAACAAGTACCTTTCAGGCCTCCTATTTCAACCGAACTGTTAAACTCTGGAACTACGTCTGTACCTTATCACCCCCGTCCAAGTTTTCTAACCCGACCGCCTTTCGAACTTTTGTAGCAAAACACATGTTCTCTCTTGTCTGTTCAGTTTTTGATGTTAATAGTCCGTGCATGTGGTCAATTGTTAGGTCGTGTCCCTGTCATTGATTTTTAGTTATCTAGCACTTTTTCACTGTAAGTTTTTACATTTTTCATTTTTTTTTTTTCGTTTTTATTAAGGGTAGTGCCCCGCATGGGACTGCATGTCCCGTTCGCACTGACCCTTTTGGCTTATGTCTATCCATTTTTTGTCTCTTTCCTTGTATATGTATTCATTTTGAGCTTGTAGACGTACCCAATAAAGCTGTTAAATGAAATGAAATGAAACAACGAATTATATAAAACAATTACCATAGACATTGATAAACTGGACAGAAATCTTACAAATTTACAAAATACATCTGAAATTTCTGAGTGCTCTATAAATACAACAGCACAGCCAGTAAGTGACCAAAATATAATTAGAGATGAAAATATAAGCGAACAAATCAATGAACCAGAAAATGAGGAACTTGTTATAAATGAAACAAGCAAAAACACAGTACAGAATGAACAAGAGGAGGAAATAGATGGTCCATTAAATGAACATAGAGCTCCAACCAACGAAACATGTATACAAGCAATTATACCAGATTACCCTGTTACAAGTGATCATCAAAATGCATCTACAGGAAATGAAATATACAGTGTCGCACCAGGAGAAAATAAACACCTAGTATCATTTATGATGGACAAACAATGTGAAGAATTGGCATTTCCTGTTTTGTTTCCTAAAGGCAGATATGGTTACACTACAGAAAGAGAGATTAGGTTAACTCCAACTAAATACTTTAAGACTGTCCAAAATTAACTTCAGAAACTAAAGAGGCCTATATAGAATACATTGATAAACATGTACAGGCATACTTACCCAACAAAGAAGATGACCCTGAATTACATGATGTGGTTAACTTCTACCAAAAACATACTCATTCCAAAACTTGTAGAAAATACAAGAACATCAAATGTAGATTTAACTTTGGCCAGTTCTTCACAAATAGAACAATTATAGCAGAACCACTGCCTGATGATATTGCTGATGAGCTAAAACAACCAATACTAGAGAAACAAAAGGAAATCCTTACATCTGTTAAAGAGAAAATCAATTCTGTGTTAAATTCTAGTAAGCCAGAAGATTATGATCCAAATCTGACTGAAGCTGATATCTTTAACTCTCTTGGTTTCACACAAGAAGAATATTATAATGCTCTATCCAATTCACCTGATTCAGATTTGCACCTTAAAAGACCATTGGATAGCTGCTTTATCAATAATTACTTTGTGGCTGGAATCAAGGGATTTGCTGCCAATGTGGACTTACAACCAGTCTTTAACCACTATAAATGCATAACATATGTGTTCATATTTCACTAAGGATGAAACAGAATGCTCTCAGGCTATTATGAATGCTGCGAAAGAAGCTAGAGCCAACAACATGACCGTTGCAGAAGGCTTGAGAAAAATAGGTGCTGCTTTTCTGTCCACAAGAGAGGTTAGTTCACAAGAATGCGTCTATCACTGCATGCCAGAATTATGGCTCAGAAAAATCTTCCCAGCAACTGTATTTGTCAGTACTGAATTACCTGAGGAAAGAATACGCGTAACAAAATCTCGGCAAGAATTGGAGGATCTTGATGACGACAGCACCGATGTATTCAAGTCTAATATTATTGAGCGCTATAGTATCAGACCAGACTCAATTCCTTCTATTGATAAACTTTGTCTTGCTGAGTTTGCAGCCTATTATTATAAAGACTATAGGAAAGACTCTGATGAAACAAGTGATGCTCAACCAGAAGTTTTAACTGATGAAGTCATACAAACACAACATTCTAATTCACAAGACATCTCACTTCCACTCACAATAAAATTAATGAACACAAAAGAAAAAATAGGTATGGAAAGGCATACATGTGTCTAGTGCGAGCTAGTTGCTTACATGTACTTCTTTTTTTTGTGGCATACAGTTGTTACCTCTTTCGATCTATCCCAATCATAGCAGACGTTTTGGAGCTTAAATGGAAACTACATATTCTTGGAATAATTTAAATTTAAGCGTAAAAGCGATGGAATTAGTTTTGGGGTAACAAAAAATGCAATTCTCAAAAGCGTAGGGAAAGGCCCGAAAATGAAAACAGAACTTCCTAACTTCAAGTGAGACTCTGCGATATTTGACTATTTTTTGGACTGATAATTTTATTTTTTTAAGTGTTCATATGTTTTTAAGGTATTATTAAATCGAAGATTTTGTCTTTAAATTAATCAACTTCCAGAATCTTTAACACAACACTATGGCCATGAACTTATGTAAACAACGATGGTGCATATATCGCCCAGGTCTTGTAAGTTCAAGAAATTCCTTGGTTTTTTCGTTTTTGAACGGTCTATCTAAGACTTTTTGGAATAAAGATATATTTCTTGCTTATTTTCCTTGAATTTTATCAATAGCTTTTGGTCCAGAGAAAATATTATAGGGTCCCTATAATATTTTCTCCAGAGAAAATATTATAGGGTTTGTATTCACGTGAGTGTTAGTTTCGAAGCACGTAGTTCGTGTACTTTTCTCTTGTCTTCTGTTCTGGCTTCTTTTTAACAATTAATCCCTCATCAGTTAATGATTATTAATTAATAAGTTTGCCAACTTTCTTTTGAGCACATGTATCAGATATTGTATCTCATCTTTTATCGCCATTAGTTGCTGCTGTTACTTTCAATGTTCATCTGCTATCGTTAGGAGCTAGACAAAAGTAAGTCTTTCTTTATTTTACATTTACGATATTTCCCTCTCGGTCTGTATTGACTACATTGGTTTATTTCTCGCACTCAGTTCTCTTTATAATCGTCTCATTGTTAGTTAGGTATGTGTTGCATTTCCCAGGGTACTTTCTTAGTTTATGTACTGCTGTACTTTTTTTTTCAGTTGGGACCACACAAATTCAGCAACAATCTTTAATTATAATCTCGTAACCTTCAATCGCAACTTCCCCCTTTTCATCCGTATATCCCTATGTTTATTCTTTGATGGAAAAAAGTGTAAGAAGGTTGCCAAAAAGCAAAACAACCTTCAGAATTGCATTATAGTTTTAGGTTATCTTATTGAGGAATTTCATTGAGGAAAATTAGTATTTTTAGATCAGTTACTTGACAGTTAACTAACTGACTTCACATGTGTGCCTATTTTCAAGTTTCTATCCTTCAATTTATGCAAAAACACTGGCTTGTGATCTGAAAAATTGGAACATCTTATCAATACATGCATAAGTTATGATGATGGATGTCAAGTGAATTTCTGAATTAATCTTCCTACATTGAATTCTATTGGTACTTTATGGCATTCTCAAACATCTTACATGTAGTTACATGTGTATTCAATTTTTAACATCAAGTTTTAATCAATGCACATATTGCTTTATGATCAGTGAAATATGTTTCCAGAATGTGTACAGTCACTTGTGATTCAGGCAAATTGGTATATATATGGTCAATAGTTGTTCTATTATCAGTAGTATAGGATGATACCAATTGTCTGTAATTTTTCTCTCTTATAAACAAGTTATTGAGGGGAACTTTCTCTTTTTGAATTAAGTAATTGACATTAAAATCCCCAAGAAAAACATTAAAATCAGAACAGCAACTATTGAGAATTTGGGTCAATGCTAGACACATTTGTTGGACTGACACTTTCGGTGACCTGTACACACCTATGATATTAACATGGGGAATGGCAACAACTTTGATAATGGTTATTTCTACTCCATTGGTGTTTTTGGCCAGTGGATATCCAGGCTTAAAGGGGATTTTAGTGTATACAGCTGTTTCACTAAAGGGTCTTG